>NC_142481.1:6671666-6823181 GCF_049115385.1 Moschus berezovskii
CTCCCCTTCACCTTTCTTCATTCTCTTGTGAATCACTTTAATGTTCTGTGCTCCCTGTGGTTTCAGCATAACTCTTCCCTTTAGTAGCAGCAGCCCCGAGGCTAACAGCTTTATCTTGGGCTGGATAGAACCCGATCTGGGCTCTGTGTCAGGATCCAGCCTGGCCTTTTCCTTTGCTTTCATGTTAGCTATTACAGATAAAAATACCCTGGATCACGCATTTAGCTTGTTCTTGTTATGCTGCATTTTCTTACGCATCCAATGAGTCAACTTCTTGGATGTTGTATCCATCGTTTAAAAAAAAAAAAAAAAGGTAACTTTTAACCTCCTGTAACTAATTACAGAACAGTTGTATTCAGGAACCCTTGAGTAACCCTGGGGCCACCCAGGAATCAGAGTCATCATTTCGTGTCCTCATATCTTTCCTTTTCCCAAATGATTTGCTTCAGTGGGTCCTGTTTGTTCTAGTGGATTTCATTTCTATGCCAGCAGCAAAGCTAGGGAACAGTCTGCAAGATGCCTCATTCTTGACAGTGACTGCAGATTGCAGGGGTCCCTAAAAGCCCCTCATTTTTGACATCTATTGAAAGTCTGGGGGCCCTCATGTCTACCCTCAGATGTGATAATTCACTGGAAGTACTCCCAGAATTCACAGAAGGGCTTCCCTGGTGGTCCAGTGGTTAAGACTCAGCACTTCTGATGCAGGGGGCATGAGTTTGATCCCTTGTCAGGGAACCAAGATCCCACATGCTGCAGGGTTCAGCCAAAACAGGAAACAAAAGAATCCACTTCCAGAATTCAATGAAAGCTGTTTTAGGTTACTGTTTTTTGCAACTAAAGGACACAAGACAAGGAGCACAGAGGGCAGAGTCTGGGAAAGTTCCAGCCAGAGAGCTTCCTGTTCTCCTCTCCTCGAGGAGTCAGAGACAGAGCAACTTAACTGTTCTGGAGTTAATGCCTGACAACAGACCCAGAAGATTGACAACCAGAGCAGTTCACCCAAACCCTGTAACCAGAGTTTTTACTGAACCTTCATCATGAGGGCATCTGCCCCTGTGGCAGATTTTATTCTCCTGCTCCTTCTGAAGGTGAACTGATACCACAGGATCCAAAGACCCCACTGGAAATCACGTAGTTAAACTGTCTTGTGCAGCCAGCTCCTGCCCTTGATCACAGTTGAAGACTCTTCAGTGTGATGCCAAGACCTCAGGCAAACAGAGGCTCTCCTATCAGGCAGGACTTCCCTGGGTTTAGAGAGTATACCTCCTTGAATCCAAGGGCAAAGGCCAGACCTCTCTTTGGGCTCCATTAAGTTCCTTACTACATAGAATGATGTGTGCTAAATTCAAGGTAGCAGTTATCGCTAGATTTTAGTGGGAGATACGGTTGGGGAAAGTGTACAAAGGGTGAGTGTTTTAAATTTTAAGCTGGATGGTAGGTGCATGCCCTTTCATATACCATTTTTATACAGTTCTGTAAAGAATCTGCCAGCAATGTGGGAGAACCAGGTTCAATCCCGGGTCGGGAAGATCCCCTGGAGAAGGGAATGGCAACCCACTCCAGTATTCTTGCCTGGAGAATTCCATGGACAGAGGAGAAATGAAAAATTGATCGTTTCATTTATGCAAAAGTTTTATTTATTTTTGTTTTGGCTGCACCTCGTGGCATGTGGAATCTTAGTTCCCTGATCAGGGATCCAACTGGCATCTCCTGCATTGCAGGCTGAGCCACTTGGGAAGCAAAGATGGATAAGTAAGCAGAAAATAAAGAAAGAAAGAATCGCCTAATTAGGCCATAATGAGATTTTAAAAACCTTTAACTTAAATGAGTATTTATTGTTTACTATGTATCTGTCAATTTCATATACACACAGTCTCATTTACATCCCCATCAACAACCTGAGAGACTGAACATACAGAAACAATAGCCAGACTACATATGGCCCTCAAGTCTCAGCCATATGACATACATGACTCTGATCCTCAATTACCAGCAACTAGTCCAAGAATCCAAATCACTACTGCAGTGACAGCCTAGAACAGTCGGAGTTTGGTCCGTAAGTATCAGGTTTTTCATTTATTTCCACAAGCCCTATGGAATTAAGTGTTACAATTTCCTCTTCATAGAGGAGAAAATGGAAACTCAGAGAAAGAAGTGATTTTCCCAGAGTCGCTGAGCAAATACAGTTAGAGATGAACTTAAAACTCGTTTCTCTTTTTCCACACTAACTTTCAAGAGTGTAGAGATTATAAGCTCCCCAAATTCTCTGGCCAACTGGCACTGTGGGTACTGTACAAATTACTATTAAATGTTTAAACACCCTTGCCCTAGTCTCAGGGCTTCCCAGCTGCTCAGAGGTAAAGAATCCTTCTGCCAGTGCAGGAGAGGTGGGTTCGATCCCTGCATCGGGAAGCTCCACTGGAGAAGAAAATGGCAAGCCACTCCAGTATTCTTGCCCAGAGAATCCCATGGACAGAGGAGCCTGGTGGGCTACAGCACATGGGGTTGAAAAGAGTTGGACAAGATTGAGCACACATGCAGCAACACAGCCCTCATCTCAGAAAAAGGAAAAAGTCAATCACCTAAAACTTAGGAAATATGTCTCTAAATCAAATAAAATCACGTTCATGAAGAAATCAAGAATCAAGACCTCAGAGTCCACTTTGACTACTCTTTTATATGTCAGAAAATCCTGTTGGTATTGTTTTCCAAAATATATTCAAAGTCTGGCCACTTCTAATCAGCTGCACTGCTGCCACCCTGGCCCAAACCACCATCCTCTCACCCAGATGGCTGTGATGATCTTCTCATTGGCTTGGCTGCTTCATCTGTGTCCTGTACATGCTAATCCCCGCATGGCAGCTGGAGGGATTCCATCAACACCTCAGTATCATCCTGCCCCCTTCTCTTCTCAAAACTCTCCAAACGGTTCTCATCTTACTTAAGAGTAAAAGGCAAAGTTCTGCACAACGTGGTCCATTCCCTCCGTTCCCTTTCCTTGTCTCATCTCATCCCCTACCACTCTACAGAAACTCTACATCAAAGAGCAGTCTTCCCCTTCTCAGGAACCTTTCTCGAGAAGCACATGCCATTTTTGTTTTTGACCATGACACACAGCCAGCATGTGGGATCTTAGTTCCCCCAGGAGGGATCAAACCCGGGGCCCCTACATCGGCAGCACAGAGTCTTAACCACTGGACCACCAGAGAAGTCCCAAGAAGCACATGCCTTTGTGATGGCACTCTTCATTCATTCTTTCAGTCAGCCAACGTGTCTGAGCACCTCCTTTATGCCAGGCACTACTTTAGGGTTTTAGCAGTAAGCAAGAATGACACAATCCCTGTCCTCAAAAATCAAGCTGACAGCATAACTTGATAACTGTAAATACAATAAAGAAAAAGAACCCAGGACAACATGATAGGAATTATGGGATGGGGGATAATGGGGAAACAGTTTAGATAGGGTGGTCAAAGAAAGCTTCTTGGAGGAAGTGACATTTGAGCAGAAAACTAGAGGAAGGAAAGCCAGGCCACGCTGGGGGAAGGAAAATTGCAGGTTGAGGGAATAGCAACTGCAAAGCTTGAGGAGTTTAGCATGTTTAAGAGAGAGAGAAAAAAAAAAAGTGAGCTGCTGAAGTGCAGTGAGGGGCAGGGGAGACTGGCGTGAGACAAGGTCAGATATCAGGTGGGCTCAGCTTCTCAAAGGCACAAGGAGGAATATGAGCGCAACTCCACTGGAGTGTGTTGAGAGGCATGACTGTAAACTGATTAATTTGGTTTTGAGTTCCCTCTCACTGCTGTGTGAAAAATGGACCACATCAGGGGCTGGAGCAAAAGCACAGAGACCAGTGGGAGACCACGCAGCCAGCCAGAAAATGTGATGCCGGCTTAGCCCACGGTGGCAGCTCTAGAGATCCTTACTGTACTGAGGATATACTCTGGGGTGAAATGATAGTGTTTTCTCTTCTTCACACCCTACAGCCATTCCCTTTTTGCACTGCCATTTTTATTCCCTTTTCCTTTCTCCAATTTAAAACTGCATTTGAGTGTTGGGATGAGCCCTATCTGGGTCCTGGCCCAGTCTTGGCCAGTAACTCACTAAATAACCTTGGTCAACTATTTTACTCTCTGTTTTTTTTATTTTTTATTTCTTTTTAAATCTGTATTTATCTATTTGACTCCATAGCATCTTAGTTGCGGCTCATGGGATCTAGTTCCCTGACCAGGGATCGAACTGAGCCTCCCTTCATTGGGAGCACAGAGTCTTAGCCACTGGAACACAAGGGAAGTCCCTCCTTATATTTCTTCATCTATAACATAAGCGAGCTTGATTGTTTGAGATGTAATGATCAGCCAAGCTCTAAAATTCTGATTTCTTCTTGCTCCTCTCTGCCAGTCTAGAGATGAGTTGAATGACTCCTCATGCACCCCCCTTTCCCCCCTCTCCTATTTCCCTTCACCCATCACCTCTCCTCTCAATTTTACCTTTGTCTCTCATTCCAAGGGCCCCAGGCGGTTCTTTGACCTCAGCACACCTCTGTGTATTTCCGAAGCAGACCGCAAGAGATGCAACGACCTTTCCAGACTTAGTAAGGGCGGGACTGACCTTTGGATGACTGACCTACTTAGGAGCCTGGAAAACGAATTTTCTAGAGAAATCCAGGACTAAGAGTGAAACCGATTCGCTGGCTTACACGCAGGATAACTGTGTGACTAATGACTGAGTGCCTGGTAGCGGGATTAGCTTATTAAGAAGCTGATTTACAGGGAGCCTAATTGGGCTGATTAACAGGGCAGGCGGTGAAGGCGGTGGATTATCCGATTAAGTGATTTATGAGGGGACTCACTGCAGATTCATCAGGGCACTAGCCTGATCCTCCGTTGACACAGAGGCTGACGGGCTTATTGGCAGATTGGTGATCCCCTGGCTGCTCTTCAGGCTGACCGGGTGACCACTTGGTGGCAGGCTGACGGATACAGAGGCAGGCTCCCCGGGAACTGACTGGCTGGCTGGTGAGCTGGCTCTCGGGGAGCCTCCCGACCTGATCCAGAATTGGCCTCGGGGCCTCTCAGTCCCGACAGCCCCCTCGGGAGGCCTCACCCACCTCCGGCTGCCTAACTGCCCAAGGTCGCAGTGGCTGACAGAGATGCCTGACTCACGGAAGCCCAGTTTGGCCAGTGCCAGCGCAGGTTCTCCACTCAACAACTGACAGGAGAGCCAACAGCCGGAGTGCGGCCCCGTGAGGCCTCGTGACTACAGAGGGAAGGCTGTGTGGAAACCACCCTGGATCCTGGCTGCGTGCCTCCTGAGCGTGTGACGTAAGCATCTACCCGGCAGCCAATCAGCGACTGCACGGACCTGCCTCCCAGCCAATCAGTGACTGAGTGGCTTAGTATGGTCCTGAGCAGGAGGGTTGATGCTTGGAAAGTAACAATTATTAGCGATGTACCCTTGTTTATAATGACATAATTTGAAATTATTTGAAAACCAAAATGAATGTCATTCAACCCTCAGATAATCCATACTATGCTTCGTTTCTAGTGTGTATGCAAATATAGGTTTTTGATGGTTTGTGCTTCAAAGAGAAGAGAAGCCCTTCTATATTGTGTTGCAACCGTTTATATCTATTCTGCATTAGACGGAGAAGGCAATGGCAAGCCACTCCAGTACTCTTGCCTAGAAAATCCCATGGATGGAGGAGCCTGGTAGGCTGCGGTCCGTGGGGTCGCTGGGGGTCGGACACGACTGAGCGACTTCACTTTCACACAATGGAGAGGGAAATGGCAACCCACTCCAGTGTTCTTGCCTGGAGAATCCCAGGGAAGGGGAAGCCTGGTGGGCTTCCGTCTATGGGGTCACACAGAGTCGGACACGACTGAAGTGACTTAGCAGCAGCAGCAGCAGCAGCAGCATTAGAAGATGGACACCATAATGTAAAATGCACAATGAACATCTAACTGGAGGTGTTTGTTATTCGTGTCAAATGTCTTTGGAGGGCACCATGATGTAAGTGATCATGGAATCTTTTCATGTATTAAAGTAAGACAGATTAGTTCTAAATTTTCAATAGTTAAATCACTTGATTTGTGAGGAGAACACAATGACAGCTCAGTAAAATATTGATGTTATGTTTATAATGTCATCAGAAGACACGTACATTAGTTGACAACGTTGAAATAAAGACATCTTCTGTGATAACCTAGAAATGTATGGGAAACCCTTCCTGAAAAAGTCATATAATTAGTGTATGTCTGTTTACTAGCTTCTGTTTTGTAAATCACAGAAATCACAATTCTAAGATTATTATAGCATGAAAATAAACAGCTTTCTCTACACTTGTAATTTGTATTTTAATCAATGATCACACAGTGAATTTTAAAATGTTTTATTTCAACTATGTGTGAAATTAATACATGTTAATTAATAAAGTGAATGGTTTTTATGATTGATTTTAATGAATAAAGTGTTAACCCACCATCACCATTAACCTCTCCCACCTTATTAAAGGTTTCAGGGAAGAGATAACAACAATAAACTATTTGGTAGCACAGAGAGATGGCATCTGTAGAAATTAGTT
Source organism: Moschus berezovskii (assembly GCF_049115385.1). Lineage (NCBI taxonomy): Eukaryota > Metazoa > Chordata > Mammalia > Artiodactyla > Moschidae > Moschus > Moschus berezovskii. Next base: position 6,678,244 of record NC_142481.1, read on the forward strand.
TCCTTCAGTTCAGTTCAGTTCAGTTCAGTCGCTCAGTCGTGTCCGACTCTCCGCGACCCCATGAATCACCGCACGCCAGGCCTCCCTGTCCATCACCAACTCCCGGAGTTCACTCAAACTCACGTCCACAGAGTCGGTGATGCCATCCAGCCATCTCATTCTCTGTCGTCCCCTTCTCCTCCCGCCCCCAACCTTTCCCAGCATCAGAGTCTTTTCCAGTGAGTCAACTCGTCGCATGAGGTGGCCAAAGTATTGCAGCTTCAGCTTTAGCATCAGTCCCTCCAATGAACATCCAGGCTTGATCTCCTCTAGAATGGACTGGTTGGATCTCCTTGCAGTATAAGGGACTCTCAAGAGTCTTCTCCAACACCACAGTTCAAAAGCATCGATTCTTCGGCGATCAGCTTTCTTCACAGTCTAACTCTCACATCCATACATGACCACGGGAAAAACCATTGCCTTGACTAGACGGACCTTGGTTGGCAAAGTAATGTCTCTGCTTTTTAAAATACTATCAAGGTTGGTCATAACTTTCCTTCCAAGGAGCAAGCGTCTTTTAATTTCATGGCTGCAATCAGCATCTGCAGTGATTTTGGAGCCCAGAAAAATAAAGTCTGACACTGTTTCCACTGTTTTTCCATCTGGCTTTAAATCTCTAATGACGTTATATATTTTCTACTATTTCTACACTGTATCTTTTTCCCTCTCTGTAACTGCAGGGACATTGTGACGGCTCTAATAAGGATCACACAGAGGACTGCTGAGAGCTTACCTGACTGCTCCATGCTGTTGCTGCCTCAGCATCTGTCTGGGGAGCAGGCAGCCTGCAGGTCCTTGAACTCACACCAGCCGGTCCTGTGAGCACCTGCACTAGGTGACCCCCTTCCTTGAGATCAGCAGTCTTGCTGAACCCCAGGGTCTACTTCACAGGCCCCCCTTCAATGACACCCTCACAGTGCTCACCAGAATCCTGCTCCTCTTGGTTTGAACGGACCCATCCACACTCGGCCTGGGGAGCCCACAGCACTTCACCCAGGGTCCCTTAGAAAGGCCTGAACCCCAAGTACTGCAGCTTTCTGTGCCTGGTTCTCGCCATGACCTCCCTCAGAAATTCCTTCCCTCAACCCTCCCCCACAGAGAAGTCTCAGGTGTGCTGAGTGTAAGGGCTCGACCTCAGGGCTCCTGAATGTGGGTCGTGAGGGAGAAACATCAGAACAAAGATGTAATTTGCTAAAGACTCATTTCATGGCCCCACTTCAGACCTGCAGATTCATAACTTCTTAGAGTGGGGACTGACCTCAAGGGATTGTATACACTGAACTGGTTCAGAGAGAATCTTTATCCAAGTGGTTTCCACCTGGTTTCCTATCAGGATCACGTGACCAGTGTTAAGCTATACCCTCCCCGGTGCCCTCCCTACGTATTTCTTTGTTGGTCCTGTGGGAGCATCTGTGTGGTTTGTAGGAAGTGCTCTAGCGACTTCTAAGGGGAGGTCTGGGTTAAGGACGTGGCTCCTAGTCCATTTTTGAGAACTGAGCCCCAGTGTCAGTCCAAGGAGAGGCCGCAGGGTTGCTCTAGCTGGATTTGGACCAGGGAAGTCAGTCAACTCACATCGTCAGTGTGAGCAGAGGGTTAGGAGCTCTCTGAGGAGAGAACAATCAAGAAATAAGTTCACAGGCTGGTCTCCAGGTAGGAAGTGATTGTTTCTGAATTTCCTGAGAGAGAGGACAGGAGAGGTGGGTCTTTTCAGCTTCTCAAGGTCCTTCTGTCTGTACTTGTGGTGGTTGCAGGTTATAGAGCTGTGCAGATGCCTTTGAAGGTATTTTCTCAAGATGCAGAGGTGTTTTTGCTAAATGACATCCCCAGAGAAGACACAGAGCAGGAGGAAGAAGAGGAGGAAATGGCAGCTTCTCAGGTACACGTCCTGTCCTGGGTCTGGGGCTGTGTCTGCTTTTCCTCCTGAAATGCCTGGACTGAGAACCTACAAACGTTTAATTCTCTACTCATATTTTTTTTGGCCTGGGACGTTTGTTTTCAACTGCTTACTTTTTCCTACAATGAAGACCATCCCTTCTCCCTGATGTCCCAGAGCCTTTTCTCCATTGTCTGTATCCCAGCTTTCTCTAGAAAATGAATTCTCAAAGTGAATTAGTGATGAATTCTCTAAGTGAATTAGTGACTTTCAACTGGTGAATATATTCCCTTCATGAGAGATCAACACGGAGAGGCACTGGTATCCAAGATTCCCACTGGGATGTGGTTTGGTGTTGGGCTCTTAGGGAAGTAGAAGAAATGCAGTGATGAGTTTACATCTGGATGCAACTTCAGCTCTTTAGAACAGAAAGAAAATGCAGTTATAAATAGAATGAACTCAGTGATCCAGAATTTTTTCAGAAAATTTTGAAACAAAAAATAATAGTGTGATGTCTGTATTATTAAAATGACTCGCTCCTAAAATATACACCTAGGATACAGAACAGGGGAGGTAGATATGGAGTGAAATTTTTAGAAACTGACATTTCTCAGGGTCAGTTCAGATCACTGCTACCATTTATCCCGTTACACTGCACATTGCCTCGATCGGGTACTTCTGTGAGATTCCAGCACTATGATGTTCACATTTGTTTTCTCTTTATCTTTATTAAAGATTTCGGATGATTTAGTGAGGGACGTGCATAAGCCACCAGTTATGGTAGAAATCCATACCTTCTTAGTTTATCTTTGCTTTGAATATTGAACACACCTGTGTTTAGTAGGGATATTGGATTTGGGGAGTGGAGGTTTCCTTACTGAAGCCCAGGTCTGGTAGTTTCTGTTACACTCCACCCTCATATCTCAGACATAATCTTATCACCTCTTTTTATTTTCCAAAGCACTTACAATAATCATATTCCTAATGTTTGTGCAATTATGTTAAATTTCTAAGATATAGCTCAACACAAGTGATGCAGATTTTGAAAGAAAGGACTCTAATTTAGAGTCCTAATTTATTTCATATTGGTATGTGTGTTTGCACATTAGTGTATTTAAAAAATACAGATTATCATCCACAAAAAATGATAAGATTTAATCAGTGAAAAATATCTTGATTTTATTGAATTGAATACTTTTTATCACTTTTAAAATGTATATAGTTCCCATTTTAGTGCAGGTGTGTGCATGAAAATGTTAACATTGTTTGATCCATTTTTTTAATTGTTAATTCTTTTATTGTCATACAATTTGCAGAATAGAGTTGAAATGATTGCTATAGGTTTTAATGTTGATAAGAATTGGACTATAATACAACTGAAATGCAGTGGTGAGCTGAGCAAATACATTTAAAGATGAACTCACAGACATGATTCTTCTATACATTTTTTGTTTGAGGAAAATTATAAAGTCAGCAAGCAGTCACAGATGAAACAACAAAACAGGTGGACTAGAGAGTTAAGATGAGGAACAAAAATATCTGTTTAAGAGTTAAAAATGGGACAGTGGTTTATTTTGCAGCAAGAAGAGAAAACAGGGTGGTGGATGGCAACTGATGGAACAGCAGAGCGCTCAGCAACATTTGCTCTTCCAGCCTGTCACACCTCCTCCACTGCTGATATCTAAGTTCTCACTGTTGGGCTCTTTTACAGGGGTCTTTCGAAGGATATCTTCAGCTAATGTGAGAAACGCCTTTTCGATGTTTATATTTGCTTTTGCCCACCATGCTCTCTTGCAATCTGTTCTCGTTTTCCTTTAGGTACAACTCTTTTATCGTCCATATCACACTTGTTTCCTAGTAACATCCTTTCCACATCTTCATTGGCATGCATATCTGTAGCTTGATCTTCTTTCCTTGTAACTCAACTGTTTTGATCTTAAAGTCTATTCCTATGGTGGAAATAAAGGTGGTGTTGAAGGCATCATCCGAAAACCGAAAAAGGACGCAGGCCTTCCCCACTCCCGAGTCCCCGATCAGGAGCAGCTTGAAAAGCAGGTCGTACGTCTTCTTCGCCATCGAGAGGCGCGGCTCAGGCTCTCGCCGGCAGCGGCCCCAAGGGATCGGTCCCTCTCACTACGCTCGAGAGGGCGCGGGTGACCTAGGAACTGCCCCGTCGAGGAAGCCCCGACCGTGGCGGCGTCGGGAGCGAGCAGGCTCGGCCGTCGAGGGACAGTCTCTCTCTCCGGAGCAGCAGCTCAGCGCTAGGACGCGGCGAAGTCAGCGAAGGAGGACACGGAGCCCACGAGCTCAGCTACAAAGCCACAAGAAACCGAGCCGCCCCGGCCAGAGCCACCTTTCCCACGTGCCCTCTCACGCCGGCGTGCCTGATCCATTTTTGGCGTATGGTCTTGATGTTCTTCCCAATTACCTACACTTGTGTACACATTTATTAGAGTTGTCTCTGTATATTTCTCTGTCTTCTTTTTATTTTTTTCTTTTTTGTACTATAAGAGTATGATAACACACTTACAGGAGACATGTAAAACACAGAACAAAGTTACATATAGTTCCACTATACAATACTTTTGTCTTTTTAAGTAGATAAATTAAGATTTTTAGTTGGAGTTTCAATATCAAGCTCTCCAAAGTTAATGAAATATTCATTCTAAAATGAATGGATTATGATTTATTAAAGTTTATTTAATTTAACTTCTAAAAGTAGAAGGATATAGTTAGACCTGAAAAGCACCATGAACCAATTCAACATAATTAAGATTTATATAATTTGGACACAACAGTAGGATACAAATTCTATTTGACTTCCAATAGCCTGTAAACTAGGAGACACTGGAACATATGTGCTAAGTCACTTCAGTTGTATCTGACTCTTCGTGACCCCATGGACTGTAGCCTACCAAGCTCTTCTATCCATGGGATTCTCCAGGCAAGAGTACTGAAGTGGATTGCCATTTTCTTCTTCAACTGGAACATATCTCGGTACATAAAACAAGGCACAAAAATTTCATGGTCTAAAGTTTTTAAAATCATAGTCTGTTCTCTTATCAATGTGGAATTGTCTTAGAACAAATATCAAAAGATGTTTTCAAGTGCAGTGTGACATTTACCAAGAGAGATCCTTGACTTAGCCATTGAAAACCTCAATAAAGTTAGAAGACATAAAAAAAATGTTTTTTAAAATAAATTCTGCTACTGCTAAGTCACTTCAGTCGTGTCCGACTCTGTGCGACCCCACAGATGGTAACCCACCAGGCTCCGCCGTCTCTGGGATTCTCCAGGCAAGAGCACTGGAGTGGGCTGCCATTTCCTTCTCCAAAATAAATTCTAGTCCATATCAACTAAAGAAAACCCAAGCTCTACCATATACTGAATACCTGACAAAATATTCTAAAATAAGTGTTATAGCAATATTATTCATCTAAATTATTTATGTGGCTCATTCAAGACTATGTAAAAACTTTTAGAAAGATATATGGTATATACCAAATATCAACAGGACTGTTTTTTTCTATGCTTCAGTTCAGTTCAGTCGCTCAGTCGTGTCCGACTCTTTGCGACCCCATGAATCACAGCATGCCAGGCCGCCCTGTCCATCACCAACTCCCGGAGTTCACTCAAACTCATGTCCCTCGAGTCAGTGATGCCATCCAGCCATCTCATTCTCTGTCATCCCCTTCTCCTCCCGCCCCCAATCCTTCCCAGCATCTGAGTCTTTTCCAGTGAGTCAACTCGTCACATGAGGTGGCCAAAGTATTGGAGTTTCAGCTTTAGCATCAGTCATTCCAATGAACACCCAGGACTGATCTCCTTTAGAATGGACTGGTTGGATCTCCTTGCAGTCCAAGGGACTCTCAAGAGTCTTCTCCAGCACCACAATTCAAAAGCATCAATTCTTCAGCGATCAGCTTTCTTCACAGTCCAACTCTCACATCCATACATGACCACTAGAAAAACCATAGCCTTGACTAGACAGACCTTTGTTGGCAAAGTAACGTCTCTGACTCTATATAAATCACCTATATAAGATCCCAAAAAGAACATACATTCATCTATGTATAAATGAGTAACGTTGCTTTACACATTAAAAAAAAAAAAAACTCACAACAAAGCAAATCACCTAAATACTCAAATCCAAAATAAATATTAAAAAAAAAAAAAAAGAACAGGAAAGAAAGAAAAAGAATTCCTGACTCTGTTCCCCTCGGGCCTTGGGGACCTGGGCTGGCGTCACATCCCTGGGGCCTAGGCAGGCTTGGGTCCCCAGGCGGGGCTGTCCTGGGGCTGAGGGCGCTGGGGAGGTTATGCCAGCCAATGAGCCCCCCACCCTGGTGGACATGGACTTCCTGATCCCCTCTGCATGAGTCCACACTCTCCAGATCCAGGGGGGACTCCTGCAGCAGAACTAAATCTAGTGCCCCCAAAGGATGGTGGGGTCTCTGGGCTAGAAGAGCTTTGCAAAGTCACCTGGGCTCCGTGTCTCCTGGTGGTGGGGTTCCCACCTCCAGCTTCCTTCCTTAGGGTCACCCCACTGAGAGGACAGGTCCCTCTGCAGAGTGGTGTGGCAATCGTTGGGATCGCCTGGGGAATGAAAGGTAAGGGGAAAGAAGTAAGGAGACACAAGCCTTAGGGCTTCCCAGGTGGCGCTAGCGGTAAAGAATCCATCTGCCAATGCAGGAGACATAGGAGAAGTAGGTTCAATCCCTGGGTCGGGAAGATCCCTGGGATGCCTTCTCGTTGACAGCCCAGAAACCGGATTTGCCCTAAGGCTCTGGTTGCCCAGGTAACCAGAGCGGGCATGAAGAAATGCTGCCACCTTGTGGTCATTTCCCGTAACAACCACTTGAAAACCGGTGCTGCTGGGCTCGGCTCTAAATGACGCCAGCCCTAAAGAAATCTTCCGGAGTGAATCACACGAACAGAACTCAAAACACGGCTGAATTTCAAGAAGCCACTTTCCAGAGGTTAACTGTACTCCCCCGTAGAAGGTAAAAAGCCCATGGAAAGATACTCAACATCAGTAAGTATTAAAGAAATGCAAATTAAAACTACCATGAGCCATCTTCTCATACAGCTCAGAATAGCCATTCTCAAAAGAGCTTCGAAGCTTAAGTGCTGCCGAGGGCGAGGGGAACAGGGAATCCTCTACACCTTGCGCAGGGATGTAAACGGGTGGGTGCAGCCACGAAGGAAAATATTTGGAGGCTCCCTGAAACACGAAATAGAGAGTTACCACATTTTCCAGCAATACCACTCCTTGCTTTGATCTGGAAAAAAATCCTAATTCAAAAGAATATGTACATTTCTATTTTCAGGGCAGCACTCTTCACAATAGCCAAGTCAGAGCGTTAACCAAAATATCCATCGACAGAAAAATGAAGACTAACTGGCCCATCTATACAGTGGAACACACTCAGGAAAAAAACTACCATGAGCAGCAGCATGGATGTGCTGAGAGATTATCACACTGAGGTATGAGACCAGACAAACATCCTAAAATATTACTTACTGGTGGAGGCCAGAAATTCATGCAAATGAAATAATTTGCAAATAGAAACAGACTCAGAGTTAAAAAACCAACTCATGATTGTTTTTTTTTAAAGTTGCAGGAAGGATACACTGAGAGGGATTAAAATGTACACATTACTACATATCGAACAGGTAATCTAAAAGGACCAAGTGAATAGCACAGCAAGTTGAAGGAACACACTGTGATAACCTTCATGGGAAAAGATCCCCAAAATAACAGCGGTACATCTATTTATAACTGAATCAAGTTCCTGTACGCCTAAAACAAACACAGCCTCGGAAGTCAACTCTAATAGAAAAAAATAAATAAATTACCAAAAATAGTGGAGGATGGAAAATGCTGCCGCCTTGTGGCTGCTTTTGGTAACAACAACTGAAAAACCTGTGCTGACCAGTCCTTCACCGATGTTAAGTAAAAAACACCTGTTCTCAACAAATGTCCTGGGGTAGGTCCTGGATAAAGAATTCAAAACAGGGCAGATGGTCAACAGGCCAATGTAGCTTGTTAATAGCCAGGACAGAGGGCAGGGAGGAGGGTCCTTAAGCAAGCAAAAAGAGAATGAAGTTACAACACTCCCTAACCATTTAGAGAAAAACTCCAAATTAGTTAACTAAATGGAGAGACAATTACTCCCTACCATTAGAGGAAAGCATAGGAAAAACAGGCCTTGACATAAATCACAGCAAATTCCCTCTGGATCCACCTCTTAGCATAATGAAAAATAGAAATAAGAAAAACTCAGCAAGGGACCTCATTAACCTTAAAAGCACTTACACAGCAAGGGAAACCATAAGAAAACGACAACCCTCAGAGTGGAAAAAAAGTTTGCAAGCAAATAGATCAACCAGTAATTCATCTGCAAAACAAGCAAACAGCACATGCAGCTCAATTAAAAAAAATAAAAAAAAAAACACAGAAATGGGCCAAAGATCTAAATGGATTTTTTTTCAAAGAATGTATCCAGATGGCTATAAGGCACATGAAAAGATGCTCAGCATCCCTAATGATTGGAGAAATGCAAATCAAAACGACAATGAGGTATCAGCTAAAATCACTGAGAGTGACTATCCTCCAGAAGATCCACAAAGATTAAACTCTGCCAGGAGCGTGGGGAAAAGGAATCCTTCTACCCTGGGGGCAGGGGTGTAAACGGGTGGGTGCAGCCAAGAAGGAAAACTGTATGGAGATTCCTTAAAACTCTAAATATGAAGTTACTAATACTTTGGCCACCTCATGAGATGAGTTGACTCACTGGAAAAGACTCTGATGCTGGGAGGGATTGGGGGCGGGAGGAGAAGGGGATGACAGAGAATGAGATGGCTGGATGGCATCACCGACTCGAGGGACATGAGTTTGAGTGAACTCCGGGAGTCGGTGACGGACAGGGAGGCCTGGCGTGCTGCGATTCATGGGTCGCAACAGTTGGACACGACTGAGCGACTGAACTGAACCAAACCGAATGCCCTGGAAGCCAACTCCTTGCCTTAGATCCGGAAAAAATAAAAAATTTAAATGACACGTGCATGTCCCTTGTTTTTAGGACAGCACTGCTGACTATATCAAAGACAGGATGTCAAACAAAATGTCCATCGACACAGAAGTGAAGGTAACTGGCCCACCTAGATACTGGGGCACATTCAGCAACAGGAGACGGTGACACTGGCAGCAGCACGGGTGGGCCGAGGGGACGTAAGGGACACACACGCCTCCTCAACTTGAGTCCTCGGCTGGGTCTGGGGAAAAGAACTCAAAGCAGGGCAGACGGTCAAGAGGCCAATCTTGAGAGGTCAGTTTTAATCAGACTGGTTTTTTTTTAAATCAAATGGAAACCTTTCAACATGAAGTAATTTTAGAGAAATTCAAATAACAACTACAACTAGGAACGAGCTAATCCCAGTCAGAAAGGCTAGTGTCAAAAACTCTACAAACAGTAACTGTTGGAGAGGTTTTGCAGATAAAGAAATTCTCCTACATTAATGCTAGCAGTGTCGATTGTTAACAGCCAGGGCAGAGGAAAGCGTAGAGGCTCCTGAAACAAATGAAGAGTGAATGAAATTGCATTTCTCCCTAACCTCATACAGAAAAGAAACTCCAAATCGATTCAAGAACTAAATGGAGGGATGGATACTCTAAACTTCTTGAGGAAAATACGGGCAAAACAGGTTTTGAAATAAATCACAGCAAGTCTTGGTTTTGCTCTTAGGATAACAACCAAAAAAACCTCAACAAAAGTAAACTCATTAACCTCAAAAGCTTACGCACAGAAAGGATAATCCTAAACGAGAGAAAAAGAAAACACTTAAATTGGGGGAAATGGTTACAATCGATTTTAAAATCAACTTGCTCCTGCTGCTGCTAAGTCGCTTCAGTCGTGTCCAACTCTGTGCGACCCCATAGACGCCAGTCCACCGGGCTCCTCTGTCCCCAGGATTCTCCAAGCAAGAATACTGGAGTGGGTTGCCATTTCCTTCTCTGTGAAAACAACTTATTCATCTCCAAAAACATGCAAACAGTTCATTCAGCTCAATATCAAAATCAATAGAAAAATAGGCCAAAGATCTAAATAGGCCTTTGTCTTCAGATGGCATCCAGATAGCCATCAAGCACATGGAAAGATGCTCAGCATCACTGTTAGAGAAGTGCCCATCAAAACTGCAACGTGGTATCCATGCACACCCCTCAGAATGGCCATCTTCCAAAAGATCTACAAAGATTAAATGCTGCTGAAGGCGAAGCAAACAGGAAGTCTTCCTACACTGTGGGCGGGGATGTAAACGGGTTGGGGCGGCAATGAACGAAAGTAGTATGATTGCTGAAACACACTAAATATAGTTCCTGCATGATCGGGTAAGCCCACCCATTGCTTAGATCCGGAGAAAACCATAATTTAAAATGACACTTGCAACCCTATTTTCAAGGCAGCAATATTGATTATTTAATAGAGAGCTTCTCCAGTGGCTCAGCTGGTAAAGAATCCGCCCGCAATGCGGGAGACCTGGGTTCGATCCCTGAGTTGGGAAGATCACTTGGAGAAGGTAAAGGCTACCCACTCCAGTAGTCTTGCCTGGAAAATCCCATGGGCGCAGGAACCTGGTAGTCTACAATCCATTGGGTCGCAAAGAGTCGGGCACGACTGAGCGACTAAACTTTCCAAACCTTCATAATGTATTATCAGATAGATAATCCAAAAGGATCTCCTGAATAACACAGAGAAGTCTACCGAGCACACTGAAAGAGCCGACCTGGGACAAACCAGAAAAAGAATAGATACAGTTCTCTGTATAACTGAATCAAGTTCCTGTAAACCTGAAACAACCACAACAAGGGAAATCAACTCTACTCCAAGAGAAAATATCCATTTAACCAACAAAACAAAACAGCGGAGCGTATGTGCTGCCGCCTTGTGGCCGCTTTTGGTAACAACAGTGGGAAAATTGTGCAGACGGGCTCTTGCCTGGAGAATCCCAGGGACGGGGCAGCTTGGTGGGCTGCAGTCTATGGGGTCACACAGAGTCGGACACGACTGAAGTGACTTAGCAGCAGCAGCAGCAGCACTTAACATTCACCAGGCCAGAGGGGCTGTACGAAGATACCCCTGTCCTCAACTGAGGTCCTCGGTGGGTTGGGGAGAAAATTTCAGAACAGGGCCAATGATCACAAGGCCGATCTCAAAAGATCACGAAAAGCTTTCAACATCGTGAAATGTTACAGAAATGTAAATAAAAAACGTACAAGGAGGTATCAGCTCATAACCGTCAGAAGGGCCTTTGTCAAAAAGTCTCAAAACCAATAAAGGCTGGAGAGGTTGTGGAGAAAAGGGGGCCCTCCCACACTGATGCTTGGACTGTAAGTCGTTAACAGCCACGATCGAGGACGGGGTGGGGGTTCCTTCAACTTGTGAACAGTGAAAGAATTTACATCTCTCCCTAACCGCTTGCAGATGAAGGAATTTCAAATCGATTAAAGAATTTTGTGTAGGGAGGATTCCTCTAAATCTCTTGAGGAAAATATATGCAGAACACACTTTGACATAAATCACAGCAAGTTCTTTTTGGATCTAAGCTCAGAATTATTCAAAATAAAAACTAAACTAAAAAAAAAAGGCATCTCATTAACCTAAAAAGGTTTTGCACAGGAAGGGCAACCCTAAAGGAAAGAAAAAGACAACCCTCAGAATGGGAAAATAAATGTTTTCAAGTGAAGTTAAAAACAAGGAATTCATCTTCAAAGATGCAAACTTCTCACATAGCTCAAGATTAAAAAAAAAAAAAAAAAATCAACCCAGCAGGAATACAGGCAAAGATCTAAACGGACATTTTTCCAAAGAAGGCATCCAGATGGCCGTAGAGCACATGAAAAGACGCTCAGGACCACTCTTACAGAAATGTCATTGAAACCTCAACGAGGTATCACTCACACCCCTCAGACAGCCATCCCCCAAAAGACCTACAAAGATTAAATCTGCCCAGAGCGAGGGGAATAGGGAATCCTCCTACACTGTGGGCGGGGAAGGAAATGGGTGGTGTGGCCACAGGGAAAACAGTTTGGACATTCCTTAAAACACTAAACATAGACTTACTACCTGGTCTGGCAAGGCCACCCCTTGCTTTATATCCAGAGAAAATCATAATTGAAAATGATAGTTGCACTCCTATTTTCAGGGCAGCAAGATAGACAATCTCCAAGATAGAGCATCAACCAAAGGGTCCATCAACAGAGACATAAAGAGGAACCTGTCCATCTAAACACTGGAATACACGCAGCCATCGGAACAAAGGAGAAAACGTCATTTTCCGGAGCATGGATGGACCAAGAGTTTATAATACTGAATGAAGCCGGTCGGAGAGGGGAAGCAAACTATCACACACACGGGGAATCGATGAATTCCTCAAATGAACTAATTCATAAACAGACACAGACTCAGACATAGAAACATAAGTTTATGATTTTTTTTAAAAGGTTGGGGAAGGGACACAATAAAAGACTGGGATTAACAGATACACACTACTTATTGTCAGATAGATCATCCAAATGATCTATCTGAACAGCACAGGGAAGCACAAAACACACTGAAGGAACCTCTGTAGGAAAAGACTCCGAAAAAGAACAGAGCAGATGTACCTCTATGTATAACTGAATCAAGTTCCTGTCAACCTAAAACAAACACAACAGAAGTCAACTCTACTTCAATCAGTTCAGTTCAGTTCAGTTCAGTTCAGTCGCTCAGTCGTGTCCGACTCTCCGCAACCCCATGAATCACAGCACGCCAGGCCTCCCTGTCCATCACCAACTCCCGGAGTTCACTCAGACTCATGTCCATCGAGTCGGTGATGCCATCCTGCCATCTCATTCTCTGTCGTCCCCTTCTCCTCCCGCCCCCAATCCCTCCCAGCATCAGACTCTTTTCCAGTGAGTCAACTCGTCGCATGAGGTGGCCAAAGTATTAAATAAAAATTAACAGCAGTAAATAAACTGAAGTGTGAAGCATAAGGAAATGCTGCCGCCTTGTGGCCGCTTTTGGTACAGCAACGGAAAATCCTGGGCTGACGGCCCTTCCTGTTCACCAGGAAGAAGCCTGAAGAAACGTCTTCCATACGTCCGGGGAAAATTTTCAAAACAGGGCAAAAGATCACGAGGCCGATTTCCGAAGCTCGTTTTACTCACACTGTTATTAAAAAATATCTCATGAGAAGCTTTCTACTTTGTGAAATGTTATAGAAATGTAAATCAAAACTACAATGAGGTATGAGCTCGTACTGGTCAGAATGGACTCTGTCAAAAAGTCTTAGGAAAAATAAAGGCTGGAGCGGTTGTGGAGAAAAGGAAGCCCTCCGACACTGATGCTGGGACTGTAAGTTGTTAACAGCCACGATAGAGGGCAGGGTGGAGGTTCCTTAAACACGGGCAAAGTGAGAGAATTTACATCTCTCCCTAACCGTTTACAAACTCCAGATCGATTAAGAGTTACCTGGAGGGACAAGTACTCTAAACCTCTAGAGGAAAATATAGGCAGCGCACACTGTACATAAACCACAGCAACTTTTCTTTTTTTTTTTTTTTTTATCTACGCTTAGAATATTTCAAAATTAAACTTTAAAAGGCATCTCATTAACCTGAAAAACTTTTGCACAGGAAGGGCAACCCTGAAGGAATGAAAAAGACAACCCTCAGAATGGGAAAATAAACATTTGCAACCAAAGTTAGAAACAAGGAATTCAACTCCAAAGATGCAAAATGCTCACACACTGAAAATGAAAAGTGAAAGTCGCTCTGCCGTGTCCGACTCTCTGTGACCCAGGACTATCCGTAGTGTGGAATTCTCCAGGATGGAAAACTGCAGTGAGTAGCCTTTCCCTTCTCCAGGAGATCTTTCCAACCCAGGGATTGAATCCAGATCTCCTGCATTGCAGGCAGATTCTTTACCAGCTGAGCCACAAGGGAAGTTCCCACAGCTCATGATCAAGGAAACAATCAACCCAGTAGAAAAACTGGCAAAAATCTAAATGGACATTTCTCCAAAGAAGGCACCCAGATGTCCATAAAGCACATGAAAAGATGCTCAGGACCACTCTTAACAGAAATGCCAATCAACCTGCAACCAGGTATCAGTCACACCCCTCAGAAGAGCCATCTTCCAAAAGATCTACAAGGATGAAACGCTGGCGAGGAAAACGGAATCCTCCTACACTGCGGGCGGGGAGGGAAACGGGTGGGTGGAGCCACAAAAGAAAACAGTGTGGAGATTCCTCAGAACACTAAACACAGACTCACCACATGATCCGGCAGGCCCTCTCCTGGTCTTAGATCCGGAGACAACCAAAACTAAACATGATAGTTGCACCCCTATTTCCAGGGCAGCGTTATTGGCAATATCCAAGACGGCATAAATGAAGCTGTCCATCAATAGAGGAATAACGAGGAAGCTGTCCATCAAAACGCTGCAGTACACTCAGCCATCGGAACGGATGAAGAGCCGCCATTTTCAGGAGCGTGGGTGGACCGAGAGATCTATCATACTGAATGAAGCCGGTCAGAGAGGGAAAGCGAAGGCTGCCATACAGGGAGAGTCTATAAATCCCGCGAGTGAACTCGTTCGAAAACTGAGACAGGCTCACAGACATAGAAACGCGAGTTTACGATTGCTTTTTTAAGTTGGGGGAAGGGAAACAGTAAGAGATTGGGGCTGACAGATACACACTACTTATTGTCAGATAGACAATCGAAATGGACCTACTGAACAGCCCAGGGAAGTCTACTGAGCACACTCAAAGAACCTATGTAAGAAAAGACCCTGAAAAAGAATAGAACAGATATGCTGCTGCTGCTGCTAAGTCACTTCAGTCGTGTCCGACTCTATGTGACCCCATAGACGGAAGCCCACCAGGCTCCCCCGTCCCTGGGATTCTCCAGGCAAGAACACTGGAGTGGGCTGCCATTTCCTTCTCCAATGTGTGAAAGTGAAAAGTGAAAGTGAAGTCTCTCAGTCATGTCCGACCCCGACCCTTAGCTACCCCACAGACTGCAGCCTACCAGGCTCCTCCATCCATGGGATTTTCTATTTCCCCAATAAATCAGAGGAAATGTTTACATTTTGCAACTATTTGATTTATTCCTCTTCATTAATTGAATGATTCAGCTAAATAAAAGCCTGTCCATACCTCTATGTATAACCGAATCAAGTTTCTGTCAACCGAAAACAAACACAACAGAAAACAACTCTACTTCAATAGAAAATAAAAGTTAACCATAATAAATAAATACATAATTGTGCAGCATAAGGAAACGCTGCCGCCTTCTGGCCGCTTTTGGAACAGCAACGGAAAATCCTGTGCGAAGGGCGCTTCATTTTCACCAGGACTGGGGGGCTGTAAGGAAGAAACACCTGCCTGAAGAAATGTCCTAGGTGCGTCGGGGAAAAAAGAGTCAAACCAGGGCAAAAGATCATGAGGCCGAGTTCCAAAGCTCAGCTTTACTCACACTGTTATTAAAAATGTCACATGAAAAGCTTTCAACTTTGTGAAATGTTATACAAATGTAAATCAAAACTGCAAATCAAAAATGTAAAAGGAGAAAAGGAAAGATATACCCATTTGAATGCAGAGTTCCAAAGAATAGCAAGGAGAGATAAAAAAGCCTTCCTCAGAGATCAGTGCAAAGAAATAGAGGAAAACAGTAGAATGGGAAAGACTAGAAATTGCTTCAAGAAAATTAGAGATACCAGGAGAATATTTCATGCAGAAATGGGCACAATAAAGGACAGAACTGGTAAAGACCTAACAGAAGCAGAAGAGATTAAGAAGAGGTGGCAAGAATACACAGAAGAACTGTACAAAAAAGATCGTAATGACCAAGATAACCACGATGGTGTGATCACTCACCTAGAGCCAGACATCCTGGAATGCAAAGTCAAGTGGCCCTTAGGAAGCATCACTGTGAACAAACTAGTGGAGGTGATGGAATTCCAGCTGAGACGCTTCAAATCCTGAAAGATGATGCTGTTAAAGTCCTGCACTCAATATGCAGTATGTTAACCGAGAACTTCCAGATGTTCAAGCTGGATTTAGAAAACGCAGAGGAACCAGAGATCAAAAGGGCGGGAACCCTAAAGGAAAAACAAAATAACCCTCAGGATTAAAAAAAATGTTACAACCAAGGTGAAAATAAGGAATTCATCCCCAAGTCATGCAAACAACCCATGCTGTCCAATAAAAAAAAAGCAAAAGAAAGCAAAGATCTAAACAGATATTTCTCCCCAGAAGACATCCAGAAGGCATCCAGGTAGCTATAAAGCACATGAAAAGATGCTCACATCGCTAATTATTAAAGAAATTAAAATCAAAACTACAAGAACACGTCACCTCACACAGCTCAGAATGGCCTATGTCTTCAGGCTTACTAACAAGATGGCAGAGAGGGCGTGGAGAAGGAGTCTCCTACACAGATGCTGGTAATGTAAGCTGTGAACAGTCAGGGTGGAGGACAGGGAGGGGTTTCCTTAAACAAGGCGAAAGGGAAAGAATTTTCCCTAACTGCTTAGAGAAGAAAAAATCCAAATAGCTTAAAGAGTTAAATGGATGGAAGATTACTCTAATCCTCTTGAGGAAAATATAGGCAAACACACTTTGAGATGAATCACAAGTTCTTTTTGAATCTATGCTTAGAATAATTAAAGCTAAAACAAAACTTTAAAAAGGCACCTCATCACCTAAAAAGCTTTTGCACTGCAAGGGCAACCCTAAAGGAAAGGAAAAGAAAACCCTCAGAATGGGAAAATAAATGTTCACAACAGATGTTTAATATAATGAATTCATCTCCCAACATGCAAACTGCTCACACAGCTCATGATCAAAAAGCCTATCAATCCAATAGAAAAACCGGCAAAGATTTAAATGGATATTTCTCCAAGGAAGGCATCCAGATGGCCATAAAACACATGAAAAGATGCTCAGGATCACTTTTAGAGAAATGCTAATCGAAACTGCAATGAGGTATCCCCTCACATGCTGCAGAAAATCCATCTTCCAAAAGGTCTACTTAGGTTAATTGCTGCTGAGGGCGAGGGTCACAGAGAATCCTCCTACACTGTGGGCGGGAGTGTAATTGAGTGGGTGCAGCCACAAGGAAAAAAGTATGGAAATTCCTTAAAACAGTAAATATAGACATACCACTTGATCTGGCAAGCCCACCCCTTGCCTTAGACCTAGAGAAAATCACGATTTAAAATGATAGTTGCACCTCAATTTTCAGGGACGCACTATTGACAATATTTAAGACAGAGCATCAACCGAAGTTCCATCTGCAGAGAGATGAAGAGTCACGCGTCCATCTAAACACTGGAATACACTCAGCCATCCAAAAGAATGAATGAGTGACATTTTCAGGAGCACGGATGGACTGAGAATTTATCATCCTCAGTGAAGTCAGAGATGAAAGAAGTATCCCTTACAAGGGGAATCTATAAATTTATACAGATTAACTAACTATAAACAGAAACAGACTCTCAGACTTAGAAATCCAACTTATGACTTTTTAAAAAAATATAGTGGCAGGGAGACCTTGAGAGGTCGTGATGAACAAAATCACACTACTTATTATCATATAGACAATGCCAGTGGACCCACGAAATAGCACAGGGAAGTCGACTGGATACGCTGAAAGAACCTATATGGGAAAAGACCCCCAAAGAGGACAGAATAGATATACATCTGTGTATAACTGAATCACGTTCTTGTAAACCTAAAACAAACACAACAGAAATCAACTTTACTTCAAGAGAAAATAAAAATTAACCAAAAAAGAAAAAAAGAGATACCAAGGGAACATTTCATGCAAAGATGGGCACAATAAAGGACAGAAACGGTGTGGACCTCACAGAGACAGAAGATTATAAGGAGAGGCGGTGAGAATACAGGTGAACTATGCTGAGTTTCCCCTGTGGCTCAGCTGGTAAAGAATCCTCCTGCAGTATGGGAGAACTAGGTTCGAACCCTGGGTTGGATCCCCTGGAGAAGAGAAAGGCTGCCCACTCCAGCATTCTGGCATCGAGAATTCGACAGACTGTGTAGTCCATGGGGTCACAAAGAGCTGGACACGACTATTAAGGAAAGATGGCGAAAACACACAGATGAACTACACTAAACAGATCTTGTCACACCTGGTAACCCCGATGCGGCGATCACTCACCTAGAGCCAGAAATCCTGGAGTGAGAAGTCAAGTGGGTCTGAGGAAGCATCACTATAAACAGAGATATCGGAGATGATGGAATTCCAGCTGAGCTATTTTAAATTATAAAGGATGATGCTGTTAAAGTGCTGCACTCAATATGCCAGCAAATATGGAAAACTCCACAGTGGCCACAGGTTGGAAAAGGTCAGTTTTCATTCCAATCCCAAAGAAGATCAATGCCAAAGAATGTTCAAACTTCTGCACAATTGCACTCATTTTACATGCCAGCAAGGTAATGCTCAAAATCCTTCAAGCTAGGCTTCAACCGTATGTGAACTGAGAATGTCCAGATGTACAAGCTGGATTTAGAAAAGGCAGATGAACAAGAGTTCAAATTGCCAACATCCGTTGGATCATAGAAAAAGCAAGAGAATTCCAGAAAACATCTACTTCTGCTTCATTGATTATGCTAAAGCTTTTGTGTGGATCACAACAAACTGTGGAAAATTCTTCAAGAGATGGGAATACCAGGCCACCTGATCTGCCTCCTGAGAAACCTGCATGCAGGTCAGGAAGAAACAGTTAGAACTGGACATGGAAGAAGGAACAATGAACTAGCTCCAAAGTGGGAAAGGACATCAAAGCTGTATATTGTTACCTGCTTATTTCACTTCTATGCAGATAACATCTTGCAAAATGCTGGGTTGGATGAAGCTCAACCTGGAATCAAGATTGCCAGGAGAAATATCAATAACCTCAGATATGTAGATGACACCACCCTTATGGCAGAAAGCGAAGAGGAACTAAAGAGCCTCTTGATGGAAGTGAAAGAGGAGAGTGAAAAAACTGGCTTAATACTCAAAAAACTAAGATCGTGGCATCCAGTCCCATCTCTTCATGGCAAATAAAAGGGGAAACAATGGTAACAGTGAAAAAGTTTATTTCCCTGGACTCCAAAATCATTGCAGAGGGTGACTGCAGCCTTGAAATCAAAAGATGCTTGCTCCTTGGAAGAAAATCTATGACAAACCTAGACAGCATGTTAAAAAGCAGAGACATCACTTTGTCAACAAAGGTCTGTCTAGTCAAAGCTATGGTTTTTCCAGTAGTCATGTGTGGATGTAAGAGTTGGACCATAAAGAAGGCTGAGTGCCAAAGAATTGATGCCTTTGAACTGTGGTGTTGGAGAAGACTCTTGAGGGTCCCTTGGACTGCAAGGAGATCAAACCAGTCCATCCTAAAGGAAATCAGTCCTGAATATTCATTGAAAGGACAGATGCTGAAGCTGAAACTCCAATTCTTTGGCCACCTGATGTGAGGAACTGACTCATTTGAAAAGACCCTGATGCTGGGAAGGATTGAGGGCAAGAGGAGAAGGGGACGACAGAGGATGAGATGGTTGGATGGAATCATCAACTCAATGGACGTGAGTTTGAGCAAGTTCTGGGAGTTGGTGATGGGCAGGGAAGCCTGACGTGCTGCAGTGCACGGGGTCACAAAGAGTTGGACGTGACTGAGCGACTGAACAACATTGTGGCCTCGGGAGAGAGGAAGGCATTGTAGAACGTGACTTCCAAAGCAACTGTGTAGAGAGCACCTTTACTGTAGTGGGCAACAGTTAAAACCCAGATCCTGGGATCTCCACCAGAATAACACTCGGTCAAACACAAGGGTGGACCTCTGTCTTTGTGAGGAGGGCAGCACAATTTTATGCCAGTAAACATAGAGAGCGACCACTAGTCTAGAGCGAAGGAGGCAGAGAACTCAAGAAAGAGGAAGTTTAGAATCATGTGGATCATTGTGAAGGCTTTCTGTCTATACTCACCAACCCCCACTTACTCCTAAAATGCAGAGATCCTAAACTCTATGGTAGGATGCAAACGATTCCAGGAGACAGTCTACGATTGAAGGAACCAAAACCCTGAGGGTAGATAAGGGATTCTGGAAGGCAGTTTTCCTCACCCAAGAAGGCCAGGTTCCCATAGTTCTGTAACATCACGTCCCTGTACAATTCCTGCTGACCGAGGTCCAGGCATTCCCACTCCTCTTGAAAGGTTGTTGCTGAACCACAGAAGACGCCGGGATTCTTGGCCTTCAAAGGAGAAGAATTCAACCCGGGGCCAGAGACGAGGCTTGATCACTCAGAGCTTTGGTGTAACAGAGTTTTATTAAAGTATAAAAGAGATAGAGAAAGCTTCTGACAGACATCAGAAGGGGGCAGAAAGAGTGCCCCCTCGCCAGTGTTAGCAAGGGAGTTATATACCTTTTAATTAGTTATCACAATGAATCAAAAGAATGGCAAAACCAATACAATATTGTAAAGTACCCTCCAATTAAAATTTTAAAAAGTTTTTAAAAATGAAAAAAAAAAGAATGTTTGGAGGTTGTAAAGGTCTTTCTTACTCCTATAATTTACATTTTAAGATAATAGGATTAGCCAGGTTTTCAGGAAGGAGAAACTGTCCTCAAGCAGGATACATTGTTGTTGTATAATCCCTAGTACAGAATTTAAACTGAGTTGTGTAATTGACTAAGACACCTCATGCAACAAGTTGACTCACGAGAAAAGACTGATGCTGGGAGGGATTGGGGGTGGGAGGAAACGGGGACGACAGAGAATGAGATGGCTGGATGGCATCACCGACTCGATGGACATGAGTTTGAGTGAACTCCGGGAGTTGGTGATGGACAGGGAGGTCTGGTGTGCTGTGATTCGTGGGGTCGCAAAGAGTCGGACTCGACTGAGCGATTGAACTGAACTGAACTGAACTGAACTGAACTGAACTGAAGGTATGTAGGGGCTTCAAAAGTTTGTTCTTTCCTCCTCCTTGAGAATTCCAGACCCCTCTCTCTTTGGGGACCCCCAGACTTCTTATCAACCTGCCTAGGAACTGACTCTCTCACTCTTGAATGAAGTCTGTGGCAACATCCTGGAATGTCAGCTGTCCTTGAAATACAAAGTACATATGCCATGTGGCTGTGGGAAGACTGCCTTATGTGACCCAAGTTGAAAACAGCAAGTACAGAGAACTAGTTTTTCAATGAGAAGAGTGTCTGATGTTACACAGTAATATACTTTTTTACATAGTAATATGCTCTACCATATTTCTAACCTGAAGAGAACAGGATGACATATGATCCACAAAGCTGCTTGGGTTTCCCTGGTGGCTCAGATGGTAAAGCGTCTGTCTGCAATGCGGGTGACCTGGATTTGATCCCTAGGTTGGGAAGATCCCCTGGAGAAGGGAATGGCAACCCACTCCAGTATTCTTGCCTGGAGAATCTTATGGAGAGAGGAACCTGGCAGGCTCTCTAGTCCATGGGGTCATGAAGAGTGGGACATGACTGAGCGACCATGATTCATTCATTCATCTGGGAGAAAAATTATTAAATGTGATCAACAGAAGCATATTTACTTTTGAGGGGTTTCCTTGTGTTTCACAGGATAAATATCAATCAAAGCAGGAATATTTTTAAAAAGCACATTGTAATTCAAGAGTTCTAGGGTGGGGCCGCAGTTTTCCGTCTTGAACAAGCCTCAGTTCAGTTCAGTTAAGTTCACTCGCTCAGTCGTGTCCGACTCTTTGCGACCCCATGAATCACAGCACGCCAGACCTCCCTGTCCATCACCAACTCCTGGAGCTCACTCAAACTCATGTCCATCGAGTCGGTGATGCCATCCAGCCATCTCATTCTCTGTCGTCCCCGTTTCCTCCCACCCTCAATCCCTCCCAGCATCAGAGTCTTTTCCAGTGAGTCAACTCGTCGCATGAGGTGGCCAAAGTATTGCAGTTTCAGCTTTAGCATCAGTTCTTCCAATGAACACCCAGGATTGATCTCCTTGCAGTCCAAGGGACTCTCAAGAGTCTTCTCCAGCACCACAGTTCAAAAGCATCAATTCTTCGGCGATCAGCTTTCTTCACAGTCCAACTCTCACATCCATACATGACCACTGGAAAAACCATAGCCTTGACTAGACGGACCTTTGTTGGCAAAGTAATGTCTCTACTTTTTAATATATTATCTAGGCTGGTCATAACTTTCCTTCCAAGGAGTAAGCGTCTTTTAATTTCATGGCTGCAGTCAGCATCTGCAGTGATTTTGCAACCCAAAAAATAAAGTCTGACACTGTTTCCACTGTTACTCCATCTATTTCCCATGAAGTGATGGGGCCAGATGCCATGATCTTTGTTTTCTGAATGTTGAGCTTCAAGTCAACCTTTTCACTCTCCTCTTTCACTTTCATCAAGAGGCTTCTTAGTTCCTCTTCACTTTCTGCCATAAGGGTAGTGTCATCTGCATATCTGAGGTTATTGATATTTCTCCCAGCAATCTTGATTCCAGCTTGTGCTTCTTCCAGCCCAGCGTTCCTCATGATGTACTCTGAATATAAGTTAAATAAGCAGGGTGACAATATACAACCTTGACGTACTCCTTTTCCTATTTGGAACCAGTCTGTTGTTCCATGTCCAGTTCTAACTGTTGCTTCCTGACCTGCATACAGGTTTCTCAAGAGGCAGGTCAGGTGGTCTGGTATTCCCATCTCTTTCAGAATTTTTCACAGTTTATTGTGATCCACACAGTCAAAGGCTTTGGCATAGTCAATGAAGCAGAAATAGATGTTTTTCTGGAACTCTCTTGCTTTCTCCATGATCCAGTGGATGTTGGCAATTTGATCTCTGGTGCCTCTGAACAGGCTTAGTTTTAACTAAATGTCTGGTTGATAAATAGCCATTGTGAATAGCACGGAGGTAAAAGAGCCATGGCAAATAGCCATGGCATCCGGTCCCATCACTTCATGGCAAATAGATGGGGGAACAATGGAAACAGTGAGAGGCTTTATTGTTTGGGGCTCCAAAATCACTGCAGATAGTGACTGCAGCCGTGAAATTAAAAGACGATTATTTCTTGGAAGAAAAACTATGACCAACTTAGACAGCATATCAAAAGGCAGAGACATTACTTTGTCAGCAAAAGTCCATCTAGTCAAAGGTATGGTTTTTCCAGTAGTCATGTATGGATGTGAGAGTTGGACAATAAAGAGAGCTGAGTGCCAAAGAATTGATGTTTTTGAACTGTGGTGTTGGAAAAGAATGTTGAGAGTCCCTTGAACTGCAAGAAGATGCAACCAGTCCATCCTAAAGGAAATCAGTCCTGAATATTCATTGGAAGGACTGATGCTCAAGCTGAAACTCCAATATCTTGGCCACCTGATGCGAAGAACTGACTCATTGGAAAAGACCCTGATGACGGGAAAGATTGAAGGTGGGAGGAGAAGGGGACAACAAAGGTTGAGATGGTTGGCATCACGGACTCAATGGACATGAGGTTGAGTAAGCTCTGGGAGTTGGTGATTGTCAGATGTGCTGCAGTCCATGGGGTTGCAAAGAGTCAGACACAAGTGAGCGACTGAACTGAACTGAAAAGAGCCAGGTAAGAATTCATAGTTATTATTGAACTTTATGCGACGAGTTGACTCACTGGAAAAGACTCTGATGCTGGGAAAGGTTGGGGGCGGGAGGAGAAGGGGACGACCGAGAATGAGATGGCTGGATGGCATCACCGACTTTGTGGACATGAGTTTGAGTGTACTCCGGGAGTTGGTGATGGACAGGGAGGCCTGGTGTGCTGTGATTCATGGGGTCGCAGAGAGTTGGACACGACTGAGCGACTGAACTGAACTGAACTGAACTGAATGTGCTTTATAGATTTTACAGGTTTAATAGATTAGTAGAGAAAACAATCCTTTTGACTATTTCTGAACTATGTAACTTTCTAACAGTTTTTTACTTTTTAATCTTGAATGAGCCACATAAATAATTTTAGATCAAAAGTATTGCTGTTCAAAATTGTTTGGAATATTTGATTAAATATTCAGAAAATGGTAGCACTTGGGATTTACTTCAATAGATCTGAGCTTGATTTTATGTAAAAATAATTAAGTCAACACAGAAACCTGACTGAGTGACTGAATTGAGCTGAATGCAGAGACCACACTAATGGATGTTTTACCAGTTGAGGTAACTGGTAAAAATATTAAAAATAGAAAAAATGTCATATACTGCTAACATTTTCATGCACACAAACATACACTAGTTGGGAGAAAAATTATTCATGTTTACAAAATCAGGAATAGAGTTCTGTGCTTAAATCTTATAATTTATTTGTGGCAATATTCTGTATTTTTTAAATACACTAAGGTTCAAAAACACATAATGGCATAAAATAAATTACAGCTCTTGGTTCTGAATCTCTTATTCCTTTTAAAATCTCTATCATTTGTGTTGAATTATATTATAGATTTAACAGTTAAACATAAATAAGTAATAACATTCTTGTAAATATTGTAGAAAATACAAAGATGTGATAAGAATTCTGTCTGGAAAATGAGTGCACAGTATATTACTAACGGAAATGATCAGACCTGGGCTTGAATGATGAAAACCTCCATTCCCAAAATGCAAGAACCTTACTAAACACAGGTGAGTGTTCATTTTCCAAAGCAAACAGAACTAAGAAGGCGCAATTTGCTACATTAATTTTGGCAGCTTATACACATCCCTCACTAAATCTTTCAAAAATTCTTATTAAAGTCAAAAAGCAGGAACATCACAGTTGCAATATCACAGAAGCACCTGAGCCAGGGAATGTGAGGTGTAGTGGGATAAATGTTAGCAGTGACCTGAATCCTGAAAAGTATCAATTTTATACAAAATTCACTTATATAACTTCCATGTTCTGTATCCTAAGACTACACCTAAGAGTGAGTCCTTCCTACCAATATAGAGAAGGGTCTCTCATACTTTTCTCCTTCTTTTCCCCAAACTGCCTGTGAAACTCTGGACCACTGAGGTAACTCTATTCATAAGGACAATTTCTTAATCGTGTTCTAAATGTCTGAAGTTGCATATACATGTAAATTCATCACTGATTTCCCCTACTTCTCTGAGATCCCAAGACTGAACCACATGCCAGTGGGAATCTCAGAACCTATGCCTCCCCATGTTGATCTGTCACAAATGGAATATTTTCACCAGTTGAAAGTCACTCATTCAGGTTAAGAATTCATCATGCTCTATAGAAAGCCAGGATACAGACAAGGGAGACACAAGGTTCTGGGAAACAAGGGAGAAGTGATCTAAAGAGCCGGTCCTCACTATGATAAGAAAATGAAAAAATAAGAAGTTGATAACAAACACCCCAGGCAGAAAAATTAGAAGCAGAGAACTAAAAGTTTGCAGGTTTCCTCAGTTCAAGCATTTTAGGGGGAAAAGAACACATAGCCCCAGACCCAGGACAGGACATGTACCCGAGAAGCTGCCATTTCCTCCTCTTCTTCCTCCTGCTCTGTCTTCTCTGAGGATGTTATGCAGTGAACATATCTCTGCATCTTCAGAAAATACCTTCAAAGGCATCCGCACATCTCTTTAAGCTGAAACTACTTCACCTACAGACAGAAGGACCTTGAAAAGCTGAAAAGACCTACCTCTCCTGTCCTGTCTCAGAGAGATTCAGAACAATTACTTCCTACCTGGAGACCAATCTGTGAACTTATTTCTTGATTGTTCTCTCCTCAGAGACAGCTCCTAACCCTCTGCTCACAGACCATGTGAGCTGACTGACTTCCCCAGTCCAAATCCAGCTAGACCAACCCTGCTGCCTCTCCTCAGACTGAAGCTGGGGCTCAACTCTCACAGATGGAGCAGGAGCCATGTCCTTAACCCGGGCCTCCCCTTAGAATCCCCTGGAGCACTTCCTACACACCACACTGATGCTCCCACAGGACCAAGAGAGAATTCTGTGGGGAGGTTATCACTTAACACTGGTCACGTGATCTTGATAGGAAACCAGGTTGAAACCACTTAAAAGATTCTTTCTGAACCATTTCAATGAATATGAATCCCTCGAGGTCAGGTCCCCACTCTGAGAGGTGATGAATCTGCAGGTCTGAAGAGGGGTCGTATATTGTCACCCTGCTTATTTAACTTATATGCAAAGTACATCATGAGGAATGCTGGGCTGGAAGAAGCACAAGCTGGAATCAAGATTGCAGGGAGAAATATCAATAACCTCAGATATGCAGATGACAACACCCTTACGGCAGAAAGTGAAGAGGAACTCAAAAGCCTCTTGATGAAACTGAAAGAGGAGAGTGAAAAGTTTGGCTTGTAGCTCAACATTCAGAAAACGAAGATCATGGCATCTGGTCCCATCACTTCATGGGAAATAGATGGGGAAACAATGGAAACAGTGTCAGACTTTATTTTTTTGGGCTCCAAAATCACTGCTGATGCTGATTGCAGCCATGAAATTAAAAGACGCTTACTCCTTGGAAGGAAAGTTATGACCAACCTAGATAGCATATTAAAAAGCAGAGATATTACTTTGCCAACCAAGGTCTGTCTAGTCAAGGCTATGGTTTTTCCCGTGGCCATGTATGGATGTGAGAGTTGGACTATGAAGAAAGCTGATCACTGAAGAATTGATGCTTTTGAACTGTGGTGTTGGAGAAGACTCTTGAGAGTCCCTTGTACTGCAAGGAGATCCAATCAGTCCATTCTAAAGGAGATCTGTCCTGGGTGTTCATTGGAAGGACTGATGCTAAAGCTGAAACTGCAATACTTTGGCCACCTCATGCGACGAGTTGACTCACTGGAAGAGTCTGATGCTGAGAGGGATTGAGGGTGGGAGGAAACGG
The DNA here is from genome assembly GCF_049115385.1 of Moschus berezovskii. Classification (NCBI taxonomy): domain Eukaryota; kingdom Metazoa; phylum Chordata; class Mammalia; order Artiodactyla; family Moschidae; genus Moschus; species Moschus berezovskii. Next base: position 6,705,065 of record NC_142481.1, read on the forward strand.
GGACGACAGAGAATGAGATGGCTGGATCGCATCACCGACTCGATGGACATGAGTTTGAGTGAACTCCGGCAGTTGGTGATGGACAGGGAAGCCTGGCGTGCTGTGATTCATGGGGTCGCAAAGAGTCAGACACGACTGAGCGACTGGACTGAACTGAACTGAACTGAAGAGGGGCTAGGAAATAAGTCTCCAGCAAGTTCCCTGTTTATTTTGATGCTTCTCCCCCAAGACCCACTCAGGAGCCCTGAGCTTGAGCCCTCAGCACACCTGAGACCTCTCAGGAGAGGAGGTTCTAGGGCAGGAATTTCTTAGGTCAAGGTTAGGACCAAGCAGAGAAAGCTCCAGTACTTGGGGTTCAGGCCTTTATAAGAGACCTTGGGTGAAGTGATGTGGGCTCCCCAGGCTGAGTGTGGATGGGTCCATTCAAACCAAGAGGAGCAGGAATCTGGTGAGCTCTGAGGGTGTCATTGAAGGGGGGCCTGTGAAGTAGAACCTGGGGTTGAGCAAGACTGCTGGTCTCAAGGTGGGTGGTCATCTAGTGCAGGTGCTCACAGGACTGGCTGGTTTGAGTTCAAGGACCTGCAGGCTGCCTCAGACAGATGCTGAGGCAGCAACAGCATGGAGCAGTTCAGGTAATCTCTTAAGCAATACTCTGTATGATCATTATTAGAACCGTCACAATGTCCCAGCAGTTACAGAGAGGGGGAAAAAGTACAATGGAGAAATGATGGGAAATATCCAATTATTTGACGCTTAAAGGCAGTGTGGAAACTAATTGTTACAGATATCATCCCTCTGTGCTAACAAAAAGTTTATTGTTAGGTATTCTTCCCTGCAACCTTAAATTGGTAGGTTGACATTTCATTCATTACACACCAAGTTTATCACAAGAAACCATCCAGTTTTATTAACATGTAATATCACACATAGTCAGAATAAAACCTTTTCCAATCCACTGTGTAACTGATTAAAATACAGATTACAAGCATAAAGAACATTATTCATTCCTCTGATACAATGATCTGAGAACTGTGATGTCTACGGTTACAAAATGGAGGCTAATCATTTACGAAACAAGACATACACTAATTACATGACTTTTCTGGGAAGGGTTTCCATACATTTCTAGGGTATCAGAGATGTCTTTACTTGAAACATGTCAACTAATATTCATGACTTCTGTTGATATTATAAAGATACATCAAGATTTCAGTGAACTATCATTTTATTTTCCTTAAAAAGCAAGTGACATGAAAATGTACATCTTACTTTAATATGTGGAGTTACTCCCTGAACACCTGCCTCATGGTGACCTATCAGTTCAGTTCAGTTCAGTTCAGTCGCTCAGTCGTGTCCGACTCTCCGCGACCCCATGAATCACAGCACGCCAGGCCTCCCTGTCCATCACCAACTCCCGGAGTACACTCAAACTCATGTCCATAGAATCGGTGATGCCATCCAGCCATCTCATTCTCCGTCGTCCCCTTCTCCTCCCGCCCCCAACCTTTCCCAGCATCAGAGTCTTTTCCAGTGAGTCAACTCGTCGCATGAGGTGGCCAAAGTATTGGAGTTTCAGCTTTAGCATCAGTCCCTCCAATGAACATCCAGGATTGATCTCCTTTAGAATGGACTGGTTGGATCTCCTTGCAGTATAAGGGACTCTCAAGAGTCTTCTCCAACACCACAGTTCAAAAGCATCGATTCTTCGGCGATCAGCTTTCTTCACAGTCCAACTCTCACATCCATACATGACCACGGGAAAAACCATTGCCTTGACTAGACGGACCTTGGTCGGCAAAGTAATGTCTCTGCTTTTTAATATACTATCAAGGTTGGTCATAACTTTCCTTCCAAGGAGCAAGCGTCTTTTAATTTCATGGCTGCAATCAGCATCTGCAGTGATTTTGGAGCCCAAAAAAACAAAGTCTGACACTGTTTCCACTGTTTTTCCATCTATTTCCCATGAAGTGATGGGACCAGATGCCATGATCTTTGTTTTCTGAATGTTGAGCTTCAAGCCAACCTTTTCACTCTCCTCTTTCACTTTCATCAAGAGGCTTTTGAGTTCCTCTTCACTTTCTGCCATAAGGGTAGTGTCATCTGCATATCTGAGGTTATTGATATTTCTCCCAGCAATCTTGATTCCAGCTTGTGCTTCTTCCAGCCCAGCGTTCCTCATGATGTACTCTGCATATAAGTTAAATAAGCAAGGTGACAATATACAACCTTGACGTACACCTTTTCCTATTTGGAACCAGTCTGTTGTTCCATGACCAGTTCTAACTGTTGCTTCCTGACCTGCATACAGTTTTCTCAAGAGGCAGGTCAGGTGGTCTGGGATTCCCATCTCTTTCAGAATGTTCCACAGTTTATTGTGATCCACACAGTCAAAGGCTTTGGCATAGTCAATGAAGCAGAAATAGATGTTTTTCTGAAACTCTCTTGCTTTCTCCATGATCCAGCGGATGTTGGCAATTTGATCTCTGGTGCCTCTGCCTTTTCTAAAACCTGCTTGAACATCTGGGAGTTCACGGTTTACATACTGCTGAAGCCTGGCTTGGAGAATTTTGAGCATGACTTTACTAGCGTGTGAGATGAGGGCAATTGTGCGGTAGTTTGAGCATTCTTTGGCATTGCCTTTCTTTGGGATTGGAATGAAGACTGACCTCTTCCAGTCCTGTGGCCACTGCTGAGTTTTCCAAATCTGCTGGCATATTGAGTGCAGCACTTTCACAGCATCATCTTTCAAGACTTGAAATAGCTCAACTGGAATTCCATCACCTCCACTAGCTTTGTTCGTAGTGATGCTTTCTAAGGCCCACTTGACTTCACATTCCAAGATGTCTGGCTCTAGGTCAGTGATCACATTATCGTGACTATCTTGGTCGTGAAGATCTTTTTTGTACAGTTCTTCTGTGTATTCCTGCCACCTCTTCTTAATATCTTCTGCTTCTGTTAGGTCCATACCATTTCTGTCCTTTATCGAGCCCATCTTTGCATGAAATGTTCCCTTGGAATCTCTAATTTTCTTGAAGAGCTCTCTTGTTTTTCCTATTCTGTTGTTTTCCTCTATTTCTTTGCATTGATCACTGAGGAAGGCTTTCTTATCTCTCCTTGCTATTCTTTGGAACTCTGCATTCAGATGCTTATATCTTTCCTTTTCTCCTTTGCTTTTTGCCTCTCTTCTTTTTACAGCTATTTGTAAGGCCTCCTCAGACAGCCATTTCGCTCTTTTGCATTTCTTTTCCATGGGGATGGTCTTGGTCCCTGTCTCCTGTACAATGTCATGAACCTCCGTCCAGAGTTCATCAGGCACTCTGTCAATCAGATCTAGTCCCTTAAATCTATTTCTCACTTCCACTGCATAATCATAAGGGATTTGATTGAGGTCATATCTGAATGGTCTAGTGGTTTTCCCGACTTTCTTCAATTTAAGTCTGAACTTCGCAATAAGGAGTTCATGATCTGAGCCACAGTCAGCTCCTGGTCTTGTTTTCGCTAACTGTATACAGCTTCTCCATCTTTGGTTGCAAAGAATATAATCAATCTGATTTCGGTGTTGACCATCTGGTGATGTCCATGTGTAGAGTCTTCTCTTGTGTTGTTGGAAGAGGGTGTTTGCTATGACCAGTGCATTCTCTTGACAAAACTCTATTAGCCTTTGCCCTGCTTCATTCCGTGCTCCAAGGCCAAATTTGCCAGTTACTCCAGGTGTTTCTTGACTTCCTACTTTTGCATTCCAGTCCCCTAGAATGAAAAGGACATCTTTTTTGGGTGTTAGTTCTAAAAGGTCTTGTAGGTCTTCATAGAACCGATTAACTTCGGCTTCTTCAGCATTACTGGTTGGGGCATAGGCCTGGATTACTGTAATATTGAATGGTTTGCCTTGGAAACGAACAGAAATCATCCTGTCATTTTTAAGATTGCATCCAAGTACTGCATTTCGGACTCTTCTGTTGACCATGATGGCTACTCCATTTCTTCTAAGGGATTCCTGCCCACAGTAGTAGATATAATGGTCATCCGAGTTAAATTCACCCATTCCAGTCCATTTTAATTCACTGATTCCTAGAATGTCGACGTTCACTCTTGCCATCTCCTGTTTGACCACTTCCAATTTGCCTTGATTCATGGACCTAACATTCCAGGTTCCTATGCAATATTGCTCTTTACAGCACCGGACCTTGTTTCTATCACTGGTCACATCCACAGCTGGGTATTGGTTTTGCTTTTGCTCCATCCCTTTATTCCTTCTATAGTTATTTCTCCACTGAGCTCCAGTAGCATACTGGGGACCTACCGACCTGGGGAATTCCTCATTCAGTATCCTATCATTTTGCCCTTTGTTACTGTTCATGGGGTTCTCAAGGCAAGTATACTGAAGTGGTTTGCCATTCCCTTCTCCAGGGATAGGGATGTTTGAAATGAATGACTAACACCTCCATTTAGATGTTCAGTGTATGTGTTACATTACTGTGTCCTTAATCTTCTAATGGAGAATAAATATAAATGATTTCTCTCTAGGATAGAAGGCCTTGTCTCATCTTTGAGATAGCAACCATCAAAAACATAACTTTGCATACACACTAGAAATGAAGCATAGCAGCATGGAGTAATTTGAGAGTTGACTAACATTTATTTTGGTTTTTAAATAATCACAAACCATGTCAATATAAACAAAGATATATTGCTAATCTTCATCCTGTGATCCATACTAACATATCAATTTTCTATCTGTTTTAACTATGGATTACTATCTACAATACTTCTCCTGAAGAGGAACTTCAAAAAACAGGATTGATGAAATGCTTTCTATTGTGCGGGCTTCCCTGATACCTCAGTTGGTAAAGAATCCGCTTCCAAATCCAGTATTCTGGCCTGGAAAATTCCATGGACACAGTCCTTGGGGTTGCAAAGAATTGGACACAACTGAGACTTCCACTTTTTCTAGTGTGCAATTTCTGGTATTTATTTAGATTTAATTTTCATTAAATACTTTTCTACATTTTTTTAAAATGTCATTCCTTATCTTTCTTAAATAAATGGTCTTGTATTTTCTGAACTGTATATTTAGGACAAACCTCTTCCATCACTTATTACTAGAGTTTCTCTCCAGTATGTGTTCTCTGATGTCTAGTCAGGTGAGAGCTCTGATTAAAGCCTTTGCCACAATCTTTACATTTATAAGGTTTTTCCTCCAGTATGAATTCTCTGATGTTGAGTAAGATGTGAGTGCTTGATAAAGGCTTTTCCACATTCTTTACATTTGTAAGGTTTCTCTCCAGTATGAATTCGCTGGTGTTGAATAAGACTTGAGTGGTGACCGAAGGCTTTTCCACATTCTTTACATTTATAAGGTTTCTCTCCAGTATGAATTAACTGATGGTAAGTAAGACCTGAGTGCTTGCCAAAGTCTTTGCCACAATCCTTACATTTATAAGGCTTCTCTCCAGTATGAATTCGCTGGTGTTTAGTAAGAGTTGAGTTCTGACTAAAGGATTTCCCACATTCTGTACATTTATAAGGTTTCTCTCCAGTATGAATTCTCTGATGGTAAGTAAGACCCGAGCACTGGTTAAATTCTTTGCCACAATCCTTACATTTATAAGGCTTCTCTCCAGTATGAATTCGCTGGTGTTTAGTAAGAGTTGAGTAGTGACTGAAGGCTTTTCCGCATTCTTTACATTTATAAGATTTCTCTCCAGTATGAATTCTCTGATGGTAAGTAAGACCCGAGCACTGGTTAAATTCTTTGCCACAATCCTTACATTTATAAGGCTTCTCTCCAGTATGAATTCGCTGGTGTTTAGTAAGAGTTGAGTAGTGACTGAAGGCTTTTCCGCATTCTTTACATTTATAAGATTTCTCTCCAGTATGGATTACTTGATGTTTAGTAAGACATGAGTGCTGTCTAAATGCTTTGCCACAATCCTTACATTTGTAAGGCTTCTCTCCAGTATGAATTCTCCGATGGTAAGTAAGACCTGAGCAGTGGTTAAATTCTTTGCCACAATCCTTACATTTATAAGGCTTCTCTCCAGTATGAAATCGCTGGTGTTGAGTAAGAGTTGAGTTCTGACTAAAGGATTTCCCACATTCTGTACATTTATAAGGTTTCTCTCCAGTATGAATTCTCTGATGTTGAGTAAGATGTGAGTGCTTGATAAAGGCTTTTCCACATTCTTTACATTTGTAAGGTTTCTCTCCAGTATGAATTCGCTGGTGTTGAATAAGACTTGAGTGGTGACCAAAGGCTTTTCCACATTCTTTACATTTATAAGGTTTCTCTCCAGTATGAATTAACTGATGGTAAGTAAGACCTGAGTGCTTGCCAAAGTCTTTGCCACAATCCTTACATTTATAAGGCTTCTCTCCAGTATGAATTCTCTGGTGTTGAGTAAGATTTGACTTGTGATTAAAGGCTTTGCCACACTTCATACATTTGTATGATTTCTGCTGCATATGAATTATCTGATGTTGTGTAAGACATAAGCTACAAGGAAGCACTTTGCCACATTCTTTACATTTGTTTGGTTTCTCCCCAGCATGAACTCGCTGATGCAGACTGAAATGTGAACACCTAAAAATGGCTTTGCCACTTTCCTTACCTTTATAAGGTTTCTGCTCTCTATGGATTTGCTGATGTTGAGTAAGACTTGAACTCTGATTAAAGGCTTTGCCACACTTTGTACATTTATAATGTTTCTCCCCAGTATGAATTCGCTGGTGTCGACTAAGATTTGAGTAAGACATAAATGCTTTTCCACATTCCTTACATTTGTAAGGTTTCTTGCCAGTGTGGATTTGCCGATCTTGACTAAGCTTTGAATTCCGATTAGAGGTGTTGCCACACTCTGTACATTTGAAAGGTTTCCATCCTGAATGAATTTTTCTGTGTCTACTTAGACTGGATGAGTTAGTAAAGGCTTTCTCACATTTCTTACACTTGTAACTTTTCTGCGGATTCTGAATACTCTGTTGTTGAGTTTGATTTGAAGATTGATTAGAAACATCACCATATTCACAATTATAAGTCTTCTCTCCAGTATGTGTACTCTCATTTAGTGGAAGACCTGATGTTTGATAAAATATATTCTTACATGTACTATTTTTAGAATCTTTGTCTGAAGACTGAGGTCCCTGATGTTTCATAGGGTTAGAGTCTTGTTCAGTTTTATATCCAGTTTCATTGCATGAATGGCTTCTCACTCCATCATAAATATTCTTGTAATTATTGGGGGTAGAGCTCTTACTTAAGACTTGACTTGTGTTATTACACATGAGAAGTTGTTCCGTATTAACCATATCATGTGTATTGAACAATGATGGTGGTATTAACTCTCTCCCATTATTATCAACATTATACATTTTGGAACAGAGAGAAACTGTCTGTTGGTGGAAGAATAATGACCCCTTGCTCACAGATCCCTCAAACTGATTATATTGTGAGTCTTCCCCATCATTTTTAAATTTCTGGTTTTCAGACATGCTTGAATGCATGTGTAATCGAAGCCTGTGTTCAGAGTGGTTTGAATGAGTATTTACAGTAGAGACTGGATGACTTTCCAGATTTTCCACATTTCCCTTCAGAGAACGTGTATGTTTCAAAAAATGATTTAAGCCTTTGCTTGAAAAGATACACTTCTCTGCAGATGTTGATAACTGAAATGGGTGCTTTCGGCAATTTGACTCACACCGCTCGTTTCTTTTGGCAGTCATGTCCGCATTGTGTGAAGATGTCTCGATTTCTTTACGTCCATATAAACGTCTTCTAGGTCTTTCATATACCACCATATATTCCTGGTCTTTCATTAAATGTTTGTTTCCAGGGTGAGCTCTTTCATGTATTCCTAAGTTTGCTTTTTGGGTTAAATTTTCCAACCTTGGATTCTTTGACATCAAGCCACGGGTGTTCTGAGAAGACACAGCTGCAAGATACCGAATAAAAATTTTCTTATCTACTATTCTTGTCTACTGGGGCTGGTGTGAGCTCAGTTAGGACAGAAGTGGAGCCTCATTCTCTGTGGGAAGAGATCACGGCAACAGCCTGTGGCAGCGGGACAGAGTGAGACCTGCACACAGGGTACTGAGCCCAGCCCTGCCCGCCCAGCCTGAGAGGGCGTCCACCAATGCAGACAAGGGCTGGGTGCTGGGATGTGAGGTCTGGAGAGCAGACCCAGGCAGAGGACTGCTGTGGGCTGTGAGGAGACATCCTGAGGGGACGGGAGTGAGGGAGGAGCTCTGCAAACGGGATGCTTGTGGAGGAAGCCTGAACCACCAGAGAGCAGAGCACCATTACTGAGTGATGCCCAAAGGGAAGACCCACCATTGCAGCCTCTCTCCCCCTGTGCTGGCCCCTCCTCCCCAGCACTAGGAAGGGCCACCACCCGGGTGGGCTCTATTGAGCTCCAGCCACAGCCTCCCTCATGCACCTCCTCCACAATCAGCAGACTCCTGTGCTCTGGGAGCAGACACCTGTGGGTGGGCCACACACACAGAAGGAACTGAAAGCTCAGCTGAGCCCCAGGGTTAAGGAAGAAAAACTGAAGTCTCTCCTCACGATTGCACAAACCATGCTTTTATATTCACAACTGGCTTTGTCAACTCAGCCCCTACAGAGAATCTGAATGGACAACCAGGGCTCCCCCAGTCATGGAGGTATAGCTTTAGCAGCTGTAGACTTTGTGGGGATGTACACGAGGGGCTGGGGCCAGGCCAGAGTCTGAGCTGCCCCCATAGCACCACAGTGGGCCCAGCTCCATGAATGCAATTCTGGGACCTGAGTTCACTGGATCTATGCTGGTGATCCGGTGAAAACAACATCTGAGAGACCCCAGAGCAATGTGCCAGCATGCCCATGGTTGAGGGGGCGCCAAGAGCAGTGCCAACACGGGGTCACATGAGAGTCACACAGTACATGAGCACTCCCCGAGGTGAACATCCCCAGAGGAGCAATCCTCGGTGGCTTCTCTCCCAGTGGGTGTGCTCCAATCCCACCTGCCTCGACCACAGATCAGAATCACAGTGAAGAAACAGATCTGGGGGCTTCTACTCCACCAACCAGGGAGCAGACCCCACCACAGACAGGGCCGTGACAGCCACAAAGCCAAGGGGGAAGCTCCCCTCAACATCCAGGGCAGGCTCGGGTCACAGTAACAGTAATCAAAAACTCATCAAGGGGGTAAGGGCACAAGCCTCTGGACCAACCTCACCCCCCAGGGTGAAGACAGCAGAGCAAGCGGAGCTAGGATCCTGCAGCCTACAGAACAGACCACAAACCCAGAAAATGTGACAAAATGAGAGGACAAAGAAGTTTGGTGTAGAGGAAGGAGCAAGATAAAAAGCTACAAAAACCAGTGAATGAAGAGGAGACAGGAAGTGTAATGATTACTTTTTGACTTAAGTCATCTTAAACGCAGTCGCCACTAGGTGCCCTCTAATTCTTTAACCCGTTTCTTATTTTAGCATGTTCCATTAGATGTTTCAATCTAAAAATCATGATACTGATGTAGGTCTAACCACCACACGTAAGACAAAGTCTGGGGAAGCTGATAACAAGATTAATTAATAAAGAAGCAGTTCCTGAGAAACTGAATAAGAAATGAGACTTTAAAAAAATATGGTCGGAACACAGGGAACGCTATCAATGCTCTGTGGAGATCTAATTGGGAAGGAAACCTAAAAAAGAGTAGATATCTATTCGTAAAATGGATTCTCTTTGCTGTACAACATTGTAAACCAGTTATACTCCAATACATTTTAAAAAGATTACATTATCTAAAAATTGTAATAGTTTGAAACCACTAAAAATATGGTGGAAAATGTTTTAAGCTCTTCCGTTCCGTTCCGTTCCGTTCCGTCGCTCAGTCGTGTCCAACTCTTTGCGACCCCATGGACTGTAGCCTACCAGGCTTCTCCGTCCATGGGATTCTCCAGGCAAGAATACTGGAGTGGGTTACCGTTTCCTTCTCCAGGGGATCTTCCCGACCCAGGGATCGAACCTGGGTCTCCCGCATTGGGGGCAGACGCTTTAACCTCTGAGCCACCAGGGAAGCCCCTTTAAGCTCTTAGGCCAATTTATTTGAAAATTCTTTGAGTTAATTGAATATATTTAAGTCTTTTAGCATTGAGGAATTGGGGTAAATACACTTAACATTTCATGTGAGTTCATATGAACAAAACAAACTTTGAAGTAACTGTGAGATTTTCATCCTTTCTTTTTAGGGAGGTTTTGGTTTATGCAGTGAAGAAATTACTTGAATTTAAAATTTATAAGATCATATTTGTAGCTTCCAGTGTTTTTGAAATTATAAGTCATAAGTAAAAAACCTCTGTCCCCAGTAGTCCTACAACTTTGGCAATATGTCTACAATTCCACTCACATACTGCCATCTAGAGGTAGAAACAAACTTTAATAGGAGCATCTTGCTGCTGCCGCTAAGTCACTTCAGTCGTGTCCAACTCTGTGTGACCCCATAGACGGAAGCCCACCAGGCTCCCCCGTCCCTGGGATTCTCCAGGCAAGAACACTGGAGTGGGTTGTCATTTCCTTCTCCAATGTGTGAAAGTGAAAAGTGAAAGTGAAGTCGCTCAGTCATGTCCGACCCTTAGCGACCCCACAGACTGCAGCCTACCAGGCTTCTCCATCCATGGGATTTTCTAGGCAAGAGTACTGGAGTGGCTTGCCATATCTTAGAGTTATTCAAAAATGTGCAGTTTCCCTAGGACCCCCAAGAAATAGAATAGTAACTGATTCATGCAGCTTGTCAGAGGCCAAGAGGAGATTTTCAGTTCTCGCTGTGATTAAGAAAAGTAATCACTGGAGAGTAATTCAGTAATGATTGAAGAGGCAGAAGCAGCAGGTGATATCCGCCTATGACAGCAACAGAAAGAAACCCAGACTTCTCTAAAATCATTTCCACTGAAGCAGATCTTCCCAAACCGCATGACAAAGGATAAATTCCTCACTGATCCTTGGACCTGTTGTTGAGTCATCGGCTCCATCCATTCACACTTACCTGTGTATATGGCTGGCATCTGCATTCTCCTTACATCCCAGGGTGTCTTCATTTGCTCCAGAAAGGTGACCAGGTCCAGTTTAGAGACCAAAAGACCTGCTATCAGGAAAAAGAATATTTGTTTTGCTAGAGATTCATCAGTTTCCAATCTAATATGTATTCAGGTGAGAAGAGAAGGCATGTGTGCTAAGCTGCTCCAGTCATGTCTGACTCTTTGCCACCCTATGGACTATTACCCACCAGGCTCCTCTGTCCATGGGATTATGCAGGCAAAAATACTGGAGTGGGTTTCCATGTCCTCCTCCAGGAGTTCTTCCCAACCCAGGGATCGAACCCACTTCTTTTACATCTCCTGCATTGGCAGGCAGGTTCTTTACCACTAGTGCCATCTGGGAAGCCCAGAGAAGGCATGGTAGAATGTTAATACAGCCTAGAAATAAAGTATTTGGGGACATCATTTCCTAAGCTGTATTAACATTCCCTGGTGGCTCAGCTGGTAAAGAAGCCACCTGCAATATGGGAGACCTGTATTTGATGCCTGGGTTGGGAAGATCCTCTGGAGAAGGGAAAGGCTACCCACTCCAGTATTCTGGCCTAGAGAATTCCATGGACTATTCCATGGGGTCGCAAAGAGTCGGACACAACTGTAATCTTGCTCATTACATTATTAACATTCTGAAGAAGGCATGGTTGAATGTTAACATAGCCTAGAAAATTATATCCCCAAATACTTTATCGAAAGCACTTTTATAACACTAACAAAACATAAAGAAAAGATCTTGAGATTCTAGTCAAGTACTACTAACGCCAAAGTAAGTAATTAGTAGAAATCTGATTTGAAAAGGGGAGTGGCACCCTTTTACACAACAGAACCTACCGAATTACCACTAACCTAGAAGAAGGAGGCAGATCACATTAAGGAAAAGTCAGAATCATAATGAATCATCATGAAGTCTTCTTTCTCAACTCATAAATACCCATTTTCTCATAGAAAGCAGGGATCTGAAACTATTACAAGAAGCAGAAGATTCCAAGAGACATTCTAGAAATACAGGAACCAAAACCATATGGGTAGATAAGGGATTCTGGAAGGCAGTTGTCCTCACCCACGGAGGCCAGGTTCCTGTAGTTCTCGAACATCACGTCCCTGTACAATTCCCGCTGACTGAGGTCCAGGCATTTCCACTCCTCTTGAGTGAAGTCTATGGCCACATCCCAGAATGTCAGCTGTCCCTGAAATACAAAGTACAGATGCCATGTGGCTGTGGGAAGACTTCCTAATGTGACCCAAGATGAAACCAGCAAGAGAAATGATTTTGATTCAGGAGAATGTCTGGTGTTACACAAGAATATAATTTTTACACAGTAATATTTTCTACCACATTTTTAACCCCAAGAAAAGAGGATGAGATACCATCCATCAACCACTACAGAAATTATTCCGATTTGGAAGAGAAATTATAAAATAATCAGATCAACGTTGGCATATTTATTTTTGAGTGCTGTATTCAGTTGACAGGATAACCTGTCTATCAAAAGAAACAGGAAATATTTTTAAAAAACACTTCCTGATCCAAATGTTCTGGAGTGGGCTCATTTTTAACAAGCTTATTATTTGAACTAGTAATGTTGAAAATTCTGCTCCATAAGTGACAATGTTTGAACAGCAATGAAGTAGAATAGTAAGGAAAGAATTCATATTTAACTTTGAACTTTTAAGTGCTTTACAGATTTTACAGGTCTGATAGAATAGTAACCTCGACGACAAGAATCATTTTAATGATCTGCTATATACTATATACCTTTCTGACAGTTTTTCAGAATCTTGAATGTACAACAGAAATCATTTAAAATCAGTAATGTTGCTGTTGCATCTTTTGGCAAATATTTTAACAAACATTCTTTAAATGACAGCTTAACTTTTACTTCAGTTTATGACTCTAGACTTTAATAAAACACAGACAAATGCACAGAGCTAACTCTAATGAAAGTTTATAGAAACTTCTGTATTTGTAAATAATACTAAAAACAAGAAAAGTGTTAGTCACTCAGTCATGTCCTACTCTTTGCAATCCCAGGGACTGTAGCCTGCCAGGCTTCTCTGTCCATGGGATTCTCAAAGCACGAATACTGGAGTGGGTAGCTATTCCCTGCTTCAGGGAATCTTCAAAAAAGAAAAAGAAAAAAATCAATCAAATGATGTTAACGTATTCATGCATACAGACATACACTAAAATGGGACTATATACTTATTAATTAGTAATAGAGAAAAATTGTCATGTCAATAAAATCAGGATGATTTTTAACTGATTGAAAATGTACATAAATATTTGAGGATGATATTATTTTAATTTTTAAAAATAGACTAGGGTGCAGACATATACAACGATTAAAAAAATAGAGAGCTCTTGTTCTGAAATTTTTAATTTCCTGAAAAGTCTGTATCATTTGCATGGAGCTACATTTTAAAATTTAACAGTTGAACATAGATTAGCACTAATATGATTCTTGTAAACATTTTGGAAAATACAGAAATAGGATGAAACTATGTCTGTGATGTGAGCGTGGAGTGTACTGGAAATGATATGACCGGGGCTTGAGTGACAAAAAGCCCCACTCCCAAATCCCAGCATCTCTACTAAACACACATGAGTGTTGTCAGCTACAAATCGGCACTTGCCAAGAGCATTGCCAGCAACTGAACACCAAGGGCGTTTGCCATCTGCCTCTGGGGAGAATGAACCCTAGGGTGCTGCAAGTGTTGACTTCAACCTCCCCTGAGGGAGTTCAGAGTGGACTGACACACTCTGTGCCCCAGGGAATCTGGTGGAGCAGGTCTTTAGAGAGTCAGATATTTTCAGGAACTGTTTTCATGATCCCAGTCCTTGCATCTCTTCATATCTAGAAAAGCACTAAACCACTAAATGATGACTTCAGCTCCTCACAACTGGCAGAAAACCTTTTGTAAAGTGCTTATTGCACTGAACTCCCCTTTCACCAAAACCACACACTGACCTTCCCCCACTGCCTCTTGGAGCAGTCTCTCAGTTATCTGAGGTGCTGTCTCCTGGGCTGCTGTCCTCATTTTGCCCCAAATAAAACTTAATTCACATCTCTCAAGTTGTGCATCTGTTTTAGCCGACAGTGATCATTTTTCAAAGCAAAGAGCAACCAAGAAGATATGGCGTTCCCTCGTTAACTGTGATAGGCATATCCATCACTTTTTCTTTACAAGACCCTTGTTCAAGACAGGGGGAAAATAATTTCACAGCGTGGAAATCTCACAGAAGCACCTGAACCAGTGACCATCAGAGGTCTTGGGGTAAGAAGTACATGGAAAAATGCGTCAGCACGGGCAGGTGTTTTGGCAATGGAATCCATGATCTCAATGTACCATGAAAAATGTCAGTTTTCTGCAAATTCCACCTCCTATATACCTCCCATGATCTGTAGTTTAATAGTCCATTTAATTAGGGCATTTTTCTTATCGGTATAGAGGATTGTCTCTGCTACTTTAACTTCTGAAAAATTCTGGAATGCTGAGTTCATTCTATTAACAAGGACATTTTCTTTCTCCTGTTCTAAAGAGCTGAACTGCATCCACACGTAAATTCATCAAGGCATTTCCCCGACTTCCCTAAGATCCTAACACCGAACCACATTCCAATGGGAATCTCAGATACCAGTGCCTCCCTGTGTTGATCTCTCACAAAGGGAATGTAGTCAACATTGAAAGTCACTATTTCATGTAACTTTCATGCTCTATAGAAAGCCAGGATACAGACAATGGAGAAAAGGCTCTGGAACATGAGGGAGACGAAACCTAAAGAGTTAGTTTTCACTATTAAAAAAAAAAAGGAAAAATAAGGTGATAACAAGCACTCCAGGCAGAAAAATTAGAAGCAGAGAACTAAAGGTCTGCAGATTCTCAGTCCAGGCATTTCAGGAGGAAAAGCAGACACAGTCCCAGACCCAGGACAGGACATGTACCTGAGAAGCTGCCATTTCCTTCTCTTATTCCTCCTGCTCTGCGTCTTCTGTGGGGATATTACGTCTCAAACTCACAGCTCCATGTTGAGAAAATACCTTCAAAGGCATCCATACAGCTGTTTAACCTGCAACTGCTGCAGTGAAGAAGAAGAAAAAGTTTTCTTGTTTCTCTCACCCTTTCCTGAGCTCTTTTCTGACTTTTTGTGTTCCTGATCTGTAGTGGATAATCAAGACTAACCTGATATGCTAATCACATCCTGGTGCTCTACTCTATTTGCAGATCTTCCCGGCTAGTTCCTCGCCTTCCTTTTTGCATTACAGAGAGTAGGCCGCAGAACAATTCACGAGAGACAATGGACCCTACTTCTGAGCTACCTGACCCAGCCTACGAGGGTTTTGAAAAAGTGCAAGAGAAAGACCCGCATTCAGGAATCCTGAGGGAAAACCTCACACTAGGCACTCCGGAGACCTCAAGGAAGGGAGGATTTAGGGCGGGAACTTCTAGAAGCAAAGAAGGTCAACCTGATTCCCTGGGGAGTGGCTCTTTCCTGGATGGGTGTGGTGGTCCACAGCCTGTGCCTGTGCCCGTGCCCTTGGGGGAGGGGAGGGGAGAAGTGAGTGTTTGGTGGAAATCACCTGGGGGTCTTGGGTTCCTGCCACGCTTTACTTGCAGTTCAGTTCAGTTCAGTTCAGTTCATTCGCTCAGTCGTGTCCGACTCTCCGCGACCCCATGAATCACAGCACGACAGGCCTCCCTGTCCATCACCAACTCCCGGAGTTCACACAAACTCATGTCCATCGAGTCGGTGACGCCATCCAGCCATCTCATTCTCTGTCGTCCCCACCTCCTCCCGCCCCCAATCCCTCCTAGCATCAGACTCTTCCAGTGAGTCAGCTCGTTGCATGAGGTGGCCAAAGTATTGGAGTTTCAGCTTTAGCATCAGTCCTTCCAATGAACACCCAGGATTGATCTCCTTTAGAATGGACTGGTTGGACCTCCTTGCAGCCCAAGGGACTCTCAAGAGTCTTCTCCAGCACCACAGTTCAAAAGCATCAATTCTTCGGCGATCAGCTTTCTTCACAGTCCAACTCTCACATCCATACATGACATTGGAAAAACCATAGTTTTGACTAGATGGACCTTGGTTGGCAAAGTAATGTCTCTGCTTTTTAATATGCTATCTAGTTTTGTCATAACTTTCCTTCTAAGGAGTAAGCGTCTTTTAATTTCCTGGCTGCAATCAGCATCCACAGTGATTTTGGAGCCCAAAAATATAAAGTCTGACACTGTTCTGTGTTCTGATGTTTCTCCCCTAAGACCCACACTCAGGAGCCCTGAGCTTGAGCCCTCTCACTCAACACAGCTGAGACATCTCAGGAGGGCAGGGTTTAGGGTGGGAATTTCTGAGGGAGGTCAGGCTAGAACCAGGCAGAGAAAGTTCCAGTACTTGCGGTTCAGGTCATTCTAAGTGACCCTGGGTGAAGTGCTGTGGGCTCCCCAGGCTGAGCGTGGATGGGTCCATTCAAACCAGAGGAGCAGGATTCTGGTGAGCTCTGAGGCTATCATTGAAGGGGGGGCCTGTGAATAGGCCCTGGGGTTGAGCAAGACTGCTGATCTCAAGGAAGGGGGTCACCTAGTGCAGGTGCTCACAGGACCGGCTGGTGTGAGTTCAAGGACCTGCAGGCTGCCTGCTCCCCAGACAGACGCTGAGGCAGCAACAGCATGGAGCAGTCAGGTAAGCTCTCAGCAGTCCTCTGTATGATCGTTATTACAACCGTCACAATGTCCCAGCAGTTGCAGAGAGGGGGAATAAGTACAATGGAGAGATGATGGGAAATACATGATCAAATTTTATGAGGCTAAAGGGCAGTAACAGATGCCATCCCACTGTGCTACCTAATAGTTTACTGTTCTGTATTCTTCCCTGCAACCGTTAATAAGATGGGAGAGGGTAATGGTGGTGGTAGGTAAACACTTCATTCATCACACATAAACTGTATCACCAGAAACTCCATTCAGTTTTATTGATTAACATGTATGAATATCACACGTAGTCAGAACAAAACCTTTTACAATCCACTGTGTGACCCTTGATTAGAATACAGATTACAAGCATAGACAACAATATTCATTTTTCTGATATAATGATCTGAGAGTTACGCTTTCTATGGTTACAAAATGAAGGTTAATCATTTAATAAACAAGGCAGAGATTAATTACATAATTTTTCTGGGAAGGGTTTCCCATACTTTTCCAGGGTATCAGAGAAGTCTTTATTTCCAACATGCCAATTAATATTCATGACTTCTGTTAATATTATAAAGATACACCAAAATTTCAGTGGTCATTGTATTATCCTTAAAAAGCAAGCGACATTGAAAATTTAGAACAAACCTCTGTCTTACTTTAATATGTGGGATTATTCTCTGAACACTTACATCATGGTGACCTACAGGGTTGCTTGACACCAATGACAAACACCTTCATTTAGATGTTCAGTGTACACATTACATTATTATGTCCTTAACATCCTCAATGGAGAATAAATACCAATGGTTCCTACCTCATATAGAAGGGATTCTCTTATCACTGAGGCAGTAGCCATCAAAAACTTAAGTTCACACACACAGTAGAAGCAAAGCATAACATGTAATATTTTGAGAGTTGAGTCACTTTCATTTCTTTTTCAAATGATCTCAAATATGTCCAAACAAAGAAGAATTCATTGCTAATAATTGTACCACTCCACACACAACCCTTCACCCTGGGATCCATTCTAACATACCAGTTTTCTCTGTGTTTTAACTATGGATTGCTATCTACAGTAATTCTCCTTCAGAGGAAATTCAGGAAAGAGGAATTGATGAAATGCTTCCTAGTATTCATTCTCTGATATTTATTTAGATTTGATTTTTATTAAAACTTTCCTACTTTTTTTTTTTTTTACATCATCACATATCTTTCCTGCATGCATGCTCTCGTGTTTTCTAAACTGTGTATTTAGGACTAACCTCTTTCATCACTTATTACATTACCAGAGTTTCTCTCCAGTACATGCTTTCTGATGTCCAGTGACGTGAGAGCTCTGGTTAAAGCCTTTGCCACTTTCCTTACATTTACATTTTAAAGTTTTCTCTGAAGGGTGAATTCTCTGATGTTGGCTAAGACTTGAGCTCTGGGTAAAGGCTTTGCCACATTCTTTATATCTGAACGATTTCCAGTACAAATTCGCCAATGTTGAATAAAGCTAGGAATTTGGTTAAAGGCTTTGCCACAACCCTTATATTTATAAGGTTTCTCTCCAGTATGAATTATCTGATGCCTATTAAGACTGGAACTATGATTAAAGGTTTTGCCACACTGTGCATTTATAAGGCTTCTCTTAGGTTGAATAAATTTTGAGCAATGGATAAAGGCCTTGCCACATTCTGTACATTTCTTAAGTCTTCTCTGCATTACCAATATGAATTTTCAAATGTCTAGCAAGAATTGATATCAGATTAATTTTTCCATATTACATATATTTATAAGGCTTCTCTCCAGTATGAATTCGCTGATGTTGAGTGAGATATGAGTAATGGATAAAGGCTTTGCTACATTCTGTACATTTGAAAGGTTGCCTTCCTGTATGAATTTTCCTATGTCTATTTAGATTTAATGGTTTAGTAAGACTTTACCACATTTATTACACTTGTTATGCTTCTGTGGATTTTGAATACTCTGCTGTTGAATAAGTTTTAAAGATTAATTTCTCTTAGATAGAAAAAGATGTGATCATTGATAAAAGATATTCATACATTTATTACTTTTCAAATCATTGTCTGAAGATTGAGGTCCCTGATGTTTCATAAGACTTGAGTCGGTCAACATTATGCCCAGTTTCATTGCATGAAAATCTTGTCACTTTCTTATAAATATTCTTGTGATTGTTGGAGGTAGCGCTCTTGCTTAAAGCTTCACCCATTTCATTACACGTGAAAAATTCTTTCACATTAAGTATACTGTGATATGTCTTCAACCATGATGGTTGGATTAATCTCTTTCAAAATTATCAACATTACAGACTTTGGAACAAAGAGAAAATAGCTGTTGGTTGAAGAATATTGAACTCTGGCTAAAAGATCCCTCAAATTGATTATACTGGGAATTTTAAACCTCAATTTTAAATACCTGGTTTTCAGACATATTTGAATGCGTGTTAAATTGAAGCCTGCATTCAGAAAGGTTTGAATGAGTATTTGCAGTGTAGACTAGGTGACTTTCCAGATTTTCCACATTTCCTTTCAGAGGACATGTACGTTTCAAAAAAGCACGGGTCTTTGCTTACATACACTTCCCAGGAGATGTTAGTGACTGAAATGGGTGTTTTTCCCAGTTTGGTTCATATCCTCCATTTCTTTTGGCAGTAATGTTTACATTGTGAGAAACTGTCCTCATTTGATTATGTCCATCATAACATTCTCTCTGTATTTCACATGCCCTCGTATATTCCCAGTTTTTCGTTAAATGTAAATTTCCAATGTGAAATCTTTCATATATTGTTAACTTTTCTTCGGGGAATAAATCTTCCAAGCCTGGCTTTTGGGGTATCATCAAACCCTGGATGTCATGAGAAGACACAGCTGAAAGCAAACAACAACTTATTCCACCACTTACTATTCTCAGTGAATATACTTTACAACTCAAATAAAATTGATACTCGCTTAGCTAGGTTAGGAATAAAACAGACACAGGAGTCAAGATGGCAGAGGATTAGGAAGATGGGGAGCTCATCTCGCTCCACAAACACATCAAGAATACATCTGTAATGGAACAATATTCACAGAGCCCCTGCTGAACACTAGCAGAGGACCTTGACACCTGAAAGGACAAGAAAGATTCCACCATAGCCAGCTAGGACCAAAGAAACAAGAAGGAAAATGGGGAGGAGAAGAAGTGGGGAGTGGGGTGGGACCTGCAACACTTGGGGGAGCTCACTGGGACAGAAGGGGGCCTCATTCTCTTGTGGGAACAGAAGCCAGCACCTGTTAGACACAGGCAGGACAGAGAGCACTAACTCTACTCAGAGTACCCTCTGCTCAGGGTACTAACCCCAGCCCTGCCCACCCAGCCTGAGAGGGGTGTCCACCGCTGCACACAAAAGTTGGGTCCTGAAATGTGGGGTTTGGAGAGCAGACCCAGCCAGAGGACTGCTGTTGACTGTGAGGAGCCATCCTGAGGGGACCGGAGGGAGGGAGGAGCTCTGCAAATGGGAATGCTTGTGGAGGAAGCCGGAACCACCAGAGAAGCAGAGCAGCGTCGTTGAGAGATGCCCGAAGGGCAGGGCCGCCATCCCATCCTCTGTCCGGTGTTCCAGCCATTGCCTCACTAGGCACTAGGGAGGGTTCCCACCACGGTCAGTTCAGTTCAGTCGCTCAGTTGTGTCCGACTCTCTGTGACCCCATGGACTGCACAGCAATCTCATGACCCCAGCTGCTTATATTTACAAAGCAAACATTTTCACCAATGTAGGGTGCCTACGAATTCTGTAATACAGTTCTTAACACAAGTGTTTTTATTTGGGTATGTTCTATTAGATGTTTTGAATCTAAAATCATAAATGATCTTGATATATAATTAATCAGAAAGTAAGAGCATATGGGACACAGTCCTGGTAAGCTTCATAACAAACAAATAAACTTTATAAAGTAACAGTTCTTAAGAAATCAGACAAGAATTGAGAGTTTAAAATATAGTGGAATTATTTAAGTCTCAATTCTTGTTTAATTTCTTAAACACAGGTAGCTCTACTCATTGCTCTATGGTGACCTAAATGGTATGGAAATCTAAAATAGAGTGGATAAATATTATATATGTGCATGCTGCTAAGTCGCTTCAGTCATGTCTGACTCTTTGCAACCCTATGGACCGTAGCCCACCAGGCTCCTCTGCCCATGGGATTCTCCAGGTAAGAATACTGAAGTGGGTTGCCATGCCCTCCTCCAGGGATTATATACATACACACACACACACACATATCTATATATAGATATGCATATCTATATATATATATATATACATATAACTGATTTACTCTGCAGTACAGCAGAACCTAACATCAACATTGTAAAGTAACTGTACTCAAATTACTTTTTTAATTAAAAAAAATTCTTTATATAATCTAAAAAGTTTAATAGTGAGAATAAACCACAAACATTTAGGTGGTAAATGTTCTAATTTCCCAAGTCTATGATTTAAAAATTCTATGAGTTAAATAAATATAAAAATATTTTAGGTTTGTGGAAATACACTTAACATGATTGACATTAGTTGATACAAAGAAAAGACAAACTTTGAAGAAATCTTCAGGTTTGTATTTCTCATTGGAGAGAGGTCCCTTATGCAGTGAATAAATTAGTTGAGTATGAAATTTATCAAGTCATATGTGTAGTTTGCAGGGGATTGGAAATTATAAAGCAGAAAACAAATATCTGTCCCTGGTATTCCTAGAAGTTTGGCAGTTTGTCCATGACTCCACTCACATACTTCTGTCTGGAGACAGAACCAGAACGTTTAAAAGGGCAAATAGATGGAGAAAATATGAAAAGGGTCAGATTTCATTTTCTTGGGCTCCAAAATCTATGCAGAAATTGACTGCAGCCATGAAATTAAAAGACATTTGCTCCTTAGAAGAATAGCTATGACACACCTAGACAGTGTATTAAAAAGTAGAGACACCACTTTGCTGACAAAGATCTATATCATCAAAGATTTTCCAGTAGTCATGTACAGATGTGACAGTTGGACGATAAAGAAAGCTGAGTACCAAAGAACTGATGCTTTTGGACTGTGGTGCTGGAGAAGACTCTTGAGAGTCTCTTGGACAGCAAGGAGATCAAACCAGTCAATCCTAAAGGAAATCAACCCTGAATATTCATTGGAAGGACTGATGATGAAGCTGAAGCTTCAATACTTTGGCCACCTGATCCGAAGATCTGACTCATTGGAAAAGACCCTGATGCTGGGGAAGACTGACGGCAAGAGGATAAGGGGATAACAGAGGATGAGACGGTTGGATGGCATCACTGACATGAGTTTGAGCAAACTCAGGGAGATAGCGAAGGACAGGGAAGCCCTGGCATGCTGCAGTCCATGGGGTCACAAAGAGTTGGACACGACTTAGCGACTGAACGGAACTAACTGAACATAGTTACTCAAAAATGTGCAGAGTCTTCCTAGAATCCCCAAGAAATGGAAGAACCATCAGGTCAGGCAGGATGTCACAGGTCAAGATGAGAAACTTGGTTCTCACTGTGAATGTGAAAGTTAATCATTGGAGAAAAATAAAAGATAGATCAAGGAACCAAGAATGAGGCTGGAGCTGACCCCTCTATGACACTGAGGGAAATAAACCCAGACTTCTCCAAAATCATTTCCACTGAAGCAGATCTTCCCAAACCACGTGACAAAGGATGACTTCCTCACGGATCCTTGGACCTCTTACCTGAGTCATCGGCTCCATCCATTCATACCTACCTGGGTGTGTGGCTGTTCTCTCCATTCTCCCTCCATCCCAAGGAAACTTTCTTTGTTCCAAAAAGGCGACCAGGTCTGGCTTAGAGATCACAAAACCTGTTCATCAGAGAAAGGAATGTCTGTTTTGCTAGAGACTCATCAGATTCCAAAGCAGTATCTATTCAGATGAGAAGGAAAGTTGTGGTAGAATGTTAACACAGCCTAGAAAATGATTTCCCCAAAAACTTTATTAAAAGCACCTTTCCAGCACTAACAAATACATAAAACTCAGATCCTGAGACTCTGGTCCAGTACTACTAAGGCAAAATAAGTAGTGGAAATCTGATTTGAAGAGCATGGTTCCACTAATTTATACCACGGAACTTAGAGTATTACCACCAATCTAGTATGAAGGATGAAGATTATCTCAGTGGTGAGGAAGGTTAAAAATCATAATGAATCATCATGAAGTTTGTCTTTCTCAACTCACATATTCCCATTCCGCCCTAGAAAGCAGCGATCTGAAACTCCATTCTAAGAATCAGAAGCATCTAGGAGACGTTCTAGAAATGCAGGAACCAGAACCCCGAGGGCAGATAAGGGATTCTGGAAGGAAGTTATCTTCACCCAAGGAGGCCAGGTTCCTATAGACACAGGTTCGATCCCAGGCCGCTGAGCAACTAAGCCTGTGTGCCACAGCTACTGGGCCTGTGCTCTAGAGCCCGGGAACCACAACGACGGAGCCCGTGAGCCAGAACTGCTGAAGGCCAGGCACCGTAGATGCTGTGCTCTGCATCAGGAGGAGCCACCGCAGTGAGAAGCCCGCTCACCGCAACTAGAGAAAAGCCCGCACAGTGATGAAGACCCAGCACAGCCAAAGATAAACAAACAAATTACATATTAAAAGAATGTTGTGTGGATGTCCAGAGGAGTCAGGCCTCACAGAGCAATTTCCCTTCACCCTTTCTCCTCATCTGACCTGAACTGGAACACTCAGCTTTCCAGACCGATGGCAGAGGAGTCTCCTGAGGGTCTGCATTGCCTGCGACCCCTCATCCACCCCCACCCAAGCTAGACTTCCCACCCTCAGCTCCTCTCTTCCTTGCGTCCCCAGCTCTGGCCCTTCCAGCTCCACCTGTGGTCAGATTTTCCCCTCCATCACTGTCTGGATGCTCCTGGCAAGTCACGTCCCTCTGCTCTTCCCTAGTCTGGAAAAGAGAGGCTCCCTGAGCCCGTCTCACACTGTCATTGCTGGAACAGGCACACAGTGAATGAATGCCTGAGGTTTGCTGTGCTCCTGGTCCAGCGCATGGCCAAGCACCACTCATTGAGGAAGCAGAACCCCTTTCTAGGTTTTCCTCCTCCCCATCCCGGTGGATGGGGACTGGGCATTCATCTTAAGCAAAGACTGCTATGCTGATTTCTGAGTAAGAACACAATGAAAACACCTCACTCTCCTTAGAACAGGTCGGACACATGGTCCATCCAGTGAGATTGTGGGTTAATGAGGGGCAGTCCTGCTCTTCAAGGTCTCCAATAATGAGGAATAGGTCCTTAGCATTTCCACGTACTTTGCCATTGGAGTTGTTTGGGGTTACTGGAGGAAAGGGGTCATTTCCCCCTGAAGAGTTGCCCTTGATCTTGGACTTTCCATCTGGGTCACCTGCGGGGAATGAAGAATTTGCCTGTCTCTCCTCCACCGCTGACCTCCAGATTATTCATTTTCACCACCTGGGGAGGCGGGCCATGGAGAGTGATTGACAGATGCTGAAACACTGACTAATCTTGGAACTCCCAGAGTGCTAGCTATATTCAGATGGCTCCTATGCTCAAAGATCTTCAAAACACCCTGATGAGTTCCTACCCTCGCCCTCAACCCTCAACCCTCAACCCTACACCCTGGCCCAGACCCACCCTCACCTCCCCACCCCTGCCAGAATCTGGCCCGCAGATGCTTAACCCACATTGATTCCTTGGTGCCCTACACCCTTGCATACATTCTGTCTGATTCTTTGCCACCCTTTGGGCTGTAGCCCACCAGGCTCCTCTGTCCCTGGGATTCTCCAGGCAAGAACACTGGAGTGGGTTACAATTTCCTCCTCCAAGGGATCTTCCTGGCCCAGGGAATGACCCTGTGTCTCCTGCATTCCAGGCAGATTCTTTACCACCAAGCCATCAGGGAAGCCCACCTACACCCTTAAGTCCTCTTTTTTCACATCACTGCAGCCCGACCCACCCCTTGCTCTGGAGCCTCCAGAGCTCTCCTCTGTCCACATTCAAATTCTTCTTCAATTTCACAGCTGAGCTCAATGCTGCTTCCTCCACGCAGCCTTTCTGGATTGCCCTACCCACTCAGAAGTGGGTAATCTCTCCCCTCCCAGAATTATCAAGTGATTATTTATTTGTCTGGCTGCGTTGTGTCTCAGTTGCAGCGCGTGGGCTACAGGGCATGTCGGCTCTGCAGTTGCAGTGCGCGGGCAGCAGGTGGGATCTTAGTTTCCCGACCAGGGGTGGAACCTGTGCTGCCTGCGCTGGGAGGCGGAGCCTTAACCACTGGACCGCCAGGGAAGCCCCTATCAAGTGATGTTTTTTGTTCTTTTCTGGAGAAGTGATTTTTTTTCCTCATGACAGAGTGATTTGTTTTTGTGTAGATGCCAGATGGTAACCTACCCTGCTCTTCGTTACTCAACAAATTCAACCTATTTAGGGTGCAATGTTGCCTGCTAAAACACTACTTTAAAGGAAATTGGTCCTGATTATTCATTGTAAGGACTGATGTTGAAGCTGAAACTCCAATACTCTGGCCACCTGATGTGAAGAACTGACTCATTTGAAAAGACCCTGATGCTGGGAAAGATTGAAGGCAGGAGAAGGGGACGACAGAGGATGAGATGGTTGGATGGCATCACAGACTCGATGGACATGAATTTGAGTAAATTCCTGGAGTTGGTGATGGACAGGGAGGCCTGGTGTGCTGCAGTCCAGGGGTCACAAAAAACTGGAGCGACTGAACTGAACTGAAAGCACTACTTTGGCCTCCTTTGCAGTTAAGAGGGGACCGTGTGACATTGTTTTAGTAGAGCTGGGGATTCTTGGAAAAGTTTTTGCTTTCTTGATACTGTCCTTTCCTCTTTCCTGTCACTTCCTTCTTCTTCCTCCTGGAATATGGATGTGATACTGGAGGTGGAGCAGCAATTTGGCAACCATGAGGTAACCATGAGGAAGAAAGCCACTCATGGTGATGTTCACTTAAGGATGCTTTAGCAGAACAATTCAAGAAGCCTAGTTCCCTGACAGCCTTGTAGAGCTGCTATGCCAACCCTGCACAGCCTAGTTCTCCAATCTTTTTTTTTAATTGACGTATCAGTTCAGTTCAGTTCAGTCGCTCATTCGTGTCCAACTCTTTGCTACCCCATGAATCACAGCACGCCAGGCCTCCCTGTCCATCACCAATTCCCGGAGTTCACTCAAACTCATGTCCATCAAGTCAGTGATGCCATCCAGCCATCTCATTCTCTGTCGTCCCCTTCTCCTCCTGCCCCCAATCCCTCCCAGCATCAGTCTTTTCCAGTGAGTCAACTCTGATTTAATGTTAGTTTCTGCTGTACAGCAAAGAGATTCAATTATATATATATATATATATATATATTCTGCTGCTAAGTTGCTTCAGTCGTGTCCGACTCTGTGCGACCCCATAGACAGAGGCCTACCAGGCTCCCCCGTCCCTGGGATTCTCCAGGCAAGAACACTGGAGTGGGTTGCCATTTCCTTCTCCAATGCATGAAAGTGAAAATTGAAAGTGAAGTCGCTCAGTCATGTCCGACTCTTAGCGACCCCATGGATTGCAGCCCACCAGGCTCCTCCATCCATGGGATTTCCCAGGCAAGAGTACTGGAGTGGGGTGCCATTGCCTTCTCCGATATACATGTATCAGTTCAGTTCAGTCGCTCGGTCGTGTCCAACTCTTTGCAACCCCATGAATCACAGCATGCCAGGCCGCCCTGTCCATCACCAAATTTCGGAGTTCACTCAAACTCATGTCCATCGAGTCGGTGATGCCATCCAGCCATCTCATTCTCTGTCGTCCCCTTCTCCTCCTGCCCCCAATCCTTCCCAGCATCAGAGTCTTTTCCAGTGAGTCAGCTTGTTGCATGAGGTGGCCAAAGTATTGGAGTTTCAGCTTTAGCATCAGTCCTTCTAATGAACACCCAGGATTGATCTCCTTTAGAATGGACTGGTTGGATCTCCTTGCAGTCCAAGCGACTCTCAAGAGTCTTCTCCAGCACCACAGTTCAAAAGCATCAATTCTTTGGCAATCAGCTTTCTTCACAGTCCAACTCTCACATCCATACATGACCACGGGAAAAACCATTGCCTTGACTAGATGGACCTTTGTTGGCAAAGTAATGTCTCTGCTTTTTAATATACTATCTAGGTTGGTCATAACTTTCCTTCCAAGGAGTCTTTTAATTTCCTGGCTGCAATCAGCATCCGCAGTGATTTTGGAGCCCAAAAAATAAAGTCTGACAATGTTTCCACTGTTTTTCCATCTATTTCCCATGAAGTGATGGGACCAGATGCCATGATCTTTGTTTTCTGAATGTTGAGCTTCAAGTCAACCTTTTCACTCTCCTCTTTCATTTTCATCAAGAGGCTTTTGAGTTCCTCTTCACTTTCTGCCATAAGGGTGGTGTCATCTGCATATCTGAGGTTACTGATATTTCTCCCAGCAATCTTGATTCCAGCTTGTGCTTCTTCCAGCCCAGCGTTCCTCATGATGTACTCTGAATATAAGTTAAATAAGCAGGGTGACAATATACAACCTTGACGTACTCCTTTTCCTATTTGGAACCGGTCTGTTGTTCCATGTACAGTTCTGACTGTTGCTTCCTGACCTGCATACAGGTTTCTCAAGAGGCAGGTCAGGTGGTCTGGTATTCCCATTTCTTTCAGAATTTTCCACAGTTTATTGTGATCCACACAGTCAAAGGCTTTGGCATAGTCAATGAAGCAGAAATAGATGATTTTCTGGAACTCTCTTTCATATTCTTATATATTCTCTTTCATATTCTTTTCCTTTATGGTTTATCACAAGATACTGAATATAGTTCCCGGTGCTATGCAGGAGGACCATGTTCCTTATCCATTCTGTATTATAATAGTTTGCATCTGCTAAACCCAAACTCCCAATCCAACCCTCCCCCACCCAGCTCCCCCTTGACAACCAATCCTATATCAAGCAGACCTCTGTGCCCTCTGCAGAGCTTAGAAATGAACTTTTTTTGATAGCCATTGATAAAATGTTCACATCAATTTCACCTTTCTTGAAACTATTCCCCACACACACACACACACTTTTTTTTTTTAAAGCACTGACTTCAGAGCAGGAGCCCTGGGCTTGAGTGCCGAGTATGTCGGCTATGACACTGACTCATTGGGGAACCACAGACAATTCCTTTTCCTCTCTGGGCTATTTCTGCAATAATTCTGCAATAATTCCTGTGAAAGAGGCAGAATGGAGAAATACGTCTGGGCATGACCTTTCTCATTAGCATTTTAGTCAAGCATTACCAAAGACATCATGGGTATTTCAGGTTCCAGGGTTATTTTATGTCCTCAGACATTGGGTTGGTCTCAATTGATTTCTGGTCAAATATTCCAGCAGCCGCCACGTTGTGGAGCTCATTGGCTCTTGCCATAAACTCCGGTCTGCATAAGGATTCCGAGACTTCTTTCCAGTAATTTTATAGACAGGGCTAGCAACAATCCCTGAGGTAGAATATGTGCATGTCTTCCAAAATCCAAATAGGCCAATCGGACACTGGGCTTCTAACTTCTTTTTTCTGCCAGACACCCTATACTTTTCAAATTAACAATCTGTGTGGGTTTGGGCAGTTTCATTGGTTCTCATTTATCGTGTCCAATCAATTGTGGTTGAAGGGAGGATTTACATGTCTCCTGTTTAATAATACTAGAAAGGGGAAATGTTCCCCAGTCATACAGGGTATCTATTTATTAATACATTGAAGTAAAGGAAGAGACACAATGACTCCCCAAGAAATTTGTTCAAACATTCCAATCTTCATCCAAACTCTTACCTTAATTTCATCATTCTTGCATTTCCATAGCTTCCCCACCCAACTATCACTCCCATTAGGGCTGACCAGACATTCAGTCCCATCACTTCATGGCAAATAGGAGAGGAAAAAGTGGAAGCAGTGACAGATTTTATTTTCTTGGATTCCAGAATCACTGTGGATGGTGACTGCAGCCATGAAATTAAAAGACACTTGCTGTTTGGAAGGAAAGTTATGACAAATCTAGACAGTGTATTGCAAAAGCAGAGACATCACTCAGCTGGCAAAGGTCTGATTAGACACAGCTATGGCTTTCCCACTAGTCATGTACGGATGTGAGAATTGGACCATAAAGAAGGCTGAGCGCTGAAGAATTGTTGCGTTTAAATTATGGTGCTGGAGAAAACTCTTGAGAGTCCCTTGGACTGCAAGGAGATCAAAGCAGTCAATCCCAAAGGAATCAATCCTGAATATTCACTAGGACTGCTGCTGAAACTGAAGCTCCACTACTTTGGCCACCTGATGTGAAGGGCTGACTCACTGGAAAAGACCCTAGTGATGGGAAAGACTGAAGGCAAGAGGAGAAAGGGGTGGCAGAGGATGAGATGATTAGATAGCATCGTCGACTCAGTGGACATGAATTTGAGCAAACTCTGAGAGATAGTGAAGGACAGGGGAGTCTGGCATGCTGCAGTTCATGGGGGTCACAAAGAGACAGACACGACTGAGTGACTAAACAACAAGTTTTATAATCACAGAGCGTGAGGCTTCCGTGTTAAGGAGTCCCAGAAACACGTTTTCTCCGCTTTACTGCTAATGTGCATATGGCTTTGAGTACCCCGCTGGAAGTGGGGCCAAGGAACCCAGGCTCTCTTATCAATCTTTATCTGTATTGCGTTATGGGACCACCACCTTAGGTGATTTGCAGTCAGATTTCTCATTTTCCCATCTGTCTTGTGGCTTTTTAATTTCCCCCAGGCCAGGGTGTCTATCTACCTGCTCTATCGCAGACTTGATTGAGGTCCTTCAATGCTGGGGGGCGATGGTCCACCCAATCTCCCAGAGTGCTGCCCTGAGACCTTTACTTTGACCCCATCAGTGTCCCCTTTATCCCAATCCTTTTTAAGTTTAATTAATTAATTAAATTTTGGCTGCACTGGGTCTTCGTTGATGCACGTGGGCTTTCTCTAGTTGCAGCTTGCGGGCTTCTCATTGCAGTGGCTTCTCTGTTGTGGAACACAGGCTCTAGGCACACAGGCTGAGTTGCCTCTCTGGCATGTGGAATCTTCTTGGACCTGTGTCCCCTGCATTGGCAGATGGATTCTTAACCACTAGACCACCAGGGAAGTCAGTTTAACCAAAATCCCTTACCCTCAATATCTGATGGGCTTGCTCATCCTCCATCAGCCCCTACCTGCTGTCTGATCACCCTGTCCTGCCTTCAGCAGCCCCCTTCAGTATTCTACCCTGGAGAATCCCATGGAGAGAGGAGCCTGGTGGGCTACAGTCCATGGGGTCACACGACTGAGCGACGAAACTCAAGAGCAGGGATTAAGGCAAAAATGAAGTAGGAGTTTCAGTTTTCATGACGCAAATTCTGTAACTGTTAGACACACAAGCTCACATTCAGTACAACACCGGTGAGGAATTCTGTTCCTAATGGCGGATTAGTAAGAGAAAAAAGAAAGGATCACCTAATGAGGCCACAATGAGATTTTAAAAATCTTTAACTTAAACTAGTATTTATGTATTGTTTACTATATGTCTTTTAATTTCATGGCTGCAATCAGCATCTGCAGTGATTTTGGAGCCCAAAAAAATAAAGTCTGACAATGTTTCCACTGTTTTTCCATCTATTTCCCATGAAGTGATGGGACCAGATGCCATGATCTTTGTTTTCTGAATGTTGAGCTTCAAGCCAACCTATTCACTCTCCTCTTTCACTTTCATCAAGAGGCTTTTGAGTTCCTCTTCACTTTCTGCCATAAGGGTAGTGTCATCTGCATATCTGAGGTTATTGATATTTCTCCCAGCAATCTTGATTCCAGCTTGTGCTTCTTCCAGCCCAGCGTTTCTCATGATGTACTCTGCATATAAGTTAAATAAGCAAGGTGACAATATACAACCTTGACATACACCTTTTCCTATTTGGAACCAGTCTGTTGTTCCATGTCCAGTTCTAACAGTTGCTTCCTGACCTGCATACAGGTTTCTCAAGAGGCAGGTCAGGTGGTCTGGGATTCCCATCTCTTTCAGAATGAAATTAAAAGACGCTTGCTCCTTGGAAGGAAAGTTATGACCAACCTTGATAGTATATTAAAAAGCAGAGACATTACTTTGCCAACCAAGGTCCGTCTAGTCAAGGCAATGGTTTTTCCCGTGGTCATGTATGGATGTGAGAGTTGGACTGTGAAGAAGGCTGATCGCTGAAGAATCGATGCTTTTGAACTGTGGTGTTGGAGAAGACTCTTGAGAGTCCCTTATACTGCAAGGAGATCCAACCAGTCCATTCTAAAGGAGATCAATCCTGGATGTTCATTGGAGGGACTGATGCTAAAGCTGAAACTCCAATACTGTGGCCACCTCATGCGACGAGTTGACTCACTGGAAAAGACTCTGATGCTGGGAAGGATTGGGGGCGGGAGGAGAAGGGGACGACGGAGAATGAGATGGCTGGATGGCATCACCGACTCTGTGGACATGAGTTTGAGTGTACTCCGGGAGTTCGTGATGGACAGGGAGGCCTGGCGTGCTGTGATTCATGGGGTCGCAGAGAGTCGGACACGACTGAGCGACTGAACTGAACTGAACTTACTATATGTCTGGAAAGAGGAGGAAATGGCAACCCACTCCAGTATTCCTGCCTGGAAAATCCCATGGACAGAGGAGCCTGGCGGGCTACAGTCCATGGGGTCGCAAAGAGTTGGACACGACTGAAGTGACTTGGCACATGTCTGTCAGTTTCACACACAGTCTCATTTACACCCCCGCCAACAACCTGAGAGACTGAACATACAGAAACAATAGCCAGACTACATATGACCCTCAAGTCTCAGCCATATGACATACATGACTCTGATCCTCAATTACCAGCAGCTAGAACAAGAATCCAAATCACAGCTGCAGTGACAGTTAGCCTAGAACAGTCAGAGTTTGCTCCACAAATATGAGGTTCCTTATTATTAGCCACTGCGTCCAGCTCAGAACCAACCAAAGAAAACCAAATATGTTTCCTAATACAACTACAGAAGGTGCTAACCTCCAGCTTTCTCATGATTACAATCATCTCCCAACGCTGCTGACACTCCCTCACTTTTTTCCACTCTAAAGGACTCCCACTGCCCCACCTGCCTTTGTGTCTGCCAAATGCAAATGGTGGTTGCTGGCTCTCTCACTACAGCAAACTCTGAATCAATAACCTGTTTGTTCTCATTTGCAACCCCATGGACCGTAGCCCACCAGGCTCCTCTGTCCACAGGATTCTCCAGGCAAGAATACTGGAGTGGGTAGCCATTCCCTTCTCCAGGGGATCTTCCCAACCCAGGGACTGAACCTAGGTCTCTTGCATTGGAGGCAGATTCTTTACCATCTGAGCCATCATGGAAACCCCAATACAGTTAGAGATGGATTTTAAACTCAAGTTTTTCTTTCTCCAGACCAACTTTCAAGAGTATAGAAATTATATAAACTCCCCACATTCTTTGGCCAACTGGCACTATGGGTACTGTACAAATTACTATCAAATGTTTATACAGGCTCACCCTCAACTCAGGACTTCCCATGTGGCTCAGTGGTAAAGAATCTGCCTGCAGAGGCAGGAGACATGGATTCGATCCCTGGGTCAGGAAGCTCTCCTGGAGAAGAAAATGGCAACCCACTCCAGTATTCTTGCTGGGATAATCCCATGGACAGAGGGGCCTGGCAAGCCACAGTTGATAGGGTCACGAAGAGTCGGACAAGACTGGGTGTGTACGCAGCAACGCGGCCCCCATCTCTCTCGAAAAAGGAAAAAGTGAATCACTCAAAATTTAGGAAACATGTCTCTAAATCAAATAAAATCACATTCAGGAGGAAATCAAGAATCAAGACCTCAGAGTCTGTTGCCCTAAAGGTCCGGGAGCTAGCGATGAGAATGAAAACAGAACGTGAAATCTGGTGCAATGGGTCAGGGGACCTGCAGCCTCTATTGGACTGGGTTGCAGAGTCCACTCTGAGTCCAGCTTTTATTCCTGATTGCAGACTGCAAGACTTTCTTTGATCTATCTTTCCGAAGATACTATATTGATATAGTCCAGATCTCCTGGTTTTTACCCCAGGCCGTTCCCTTCTGGGATAGTCTCAGGAACAATCAGCCAGTGCATAGGCAGTGTTCCTACCTAACGCTGACCTGGTGTTCCAAGGTCCATGCTTTCATGATCCCAGTCACACTCCCTTCTGGGTCTGGCCTTGGGGTCTGTAACAAGGCTATTATTCTAAGAAAAAAAATCATCAACACAGTTTCTTGATATATGCTGTTCTTCCAGGTGCTATTTCTATGAAATTTCTCAAGGCTGTGAAAGTACATTGTTAGGAATTCCCCCTACAATAGTCCACCTTGACTACTCTTCTGTATGTCAGAAAATCCTGTTAGTGCTGTTTTCCAAAATATATTCAAAGTCTGGCCACTTCTAACCAGCTGCCCTACTGCCACCCTGGCCCAAATCACCGCCCTCTCACCTTTCACTCTGCTTGGCCAACTCCTGCTTTTCCCTTAATCCCCGATGGTCCCATGGATAAGAGCCTCACCACACTGTGTTTTAAGCAGATTACATATTTCTGTTCCTTCTTCAACCCTTACCCCGTGAACTTGAACTCCTTTGAGACAGAAACTGTATCTTTCTCCTCTCAGTTATTCTTAGCGTTTCATGCGCATTGGGGACGACAGCAACTAAAAAAAGTTTGGGGAACAAAGAAATGAGGAGGCAGTGTAAAAACGTCCCAAGACTCCCCTCCTGAACGCGAGACAAAGGAAAGGAACCGAAATACACTTAATGGTTTTGAAACTGACCAGGAGTGAAGAAATGGTGCTTGCGGTGACTTGAAAAAAGAACTGGGGAAAGTTTGCCATCCCATTGTGAAGGCAGAGAAGGGAGACTGTAACCCAGCGCATCTCAGCTGGGGGTGGGGCTTTCCACTCTCCCAGGGGCATTTGCTAATGGGCATTTTTCGTTGTCAAAACCGGACAGCAAAAGCTCCTGACATCTCATGGGTAGAGAGCAGAGATGTTCGCTCACGTCCTGCCATGCACAAGACCCGCCCCATCAACAAAGAATCGTCCAGCCCCAAATGCCCGCGTGTCAACAGTGCAGAGGCTGACAAACCGAGCTCTTATCAACCCTTGGGGAACTGCAGGGGTGGGGACAGGGTAAGGCAGGGAACGTAGCTTGTCTGAGGGAACGTAGACCCCAATCTCAAAGGATGAGCATGCATGGCAAAGAGGGAGAGGGGACAATACTATAGTGGCGTGGAGCCATGTGAGAGATGGGAAGAGGCGCAAGGTCCTTAGGAAGTGGCAGCGATGTGGCTGAGGCACGTGAGGGGGTGGCTGAGACTGGGGGAAGGCCAGATGATGGTGACAGATGCTTTGTTTGAGGGAAAGGGGCAGGCGTGGAGGGACCCTGAGGAGGGGAGGGACGGAGTCGGAGCTGGGTTTGCTCCCTCTGCTGCTGGTGGTGGGGATGGGCTGGAGGGAGTGAGACTGGAGCCCAGGTTTTGAGGAGAGGGGGTGTTTTAAGGCTCAGGGGAGAGAGGTCATGCTGGGATAGAGACAAGGGGACAGATCTGGGAGTTGGTGACTCAGTGGAAACTGGCGATGAGGGAGGAGGGAACTGAAACAGAAGGCTGGCCGTGAAGAGTTGAGATAAGCCTCATACTTCTCCTTTGCTAACTTGCATGTCAACATTCTTTCCCCATAACCATACAAACACCCACTTGATCAGGGTGCCCCGGGTTTATAGCCTGGAGTCTGACGGTCATTTAGAAAGTCTAATGGTTACCTGAGCAGTGTTTGGCTGTATGGTGCACTCTGATCGGCCACTGGGAGCTGACTGTCTCTGTGGGCTCTGTGAGCACAGAGCACTGCACCATGCCTGTGGATGTGAATTCCCTGCATCCTCCAAACGAGCCAAGAAACGCTGCCATTCCCATCTGATGCAGGAGCAAGTGGCAGTAGCAAGAGCTTAAGTGGTGAAACAGATGCCTGAATCCTGGCGGAATGACTTTGAGCTTAAATTATTATTCTTCTAATGAAGAGGAAATCCTCATGACATAAAATTAACCAATACATTAATTTTTGTCTTTCGGCTTTGTCACATAGTGTGCGGGATTTTAGTTCCCCAACCAGGGATGGAACCCTCATCCCTGCCTTGGCTGTGAGAGTTTCAAGCACTGGACCACCAGGGAAATCCCCTTGTTTTTTACCTAACTTTTATCAAATTAACCATTTTTAAATGAACAGTTTAGTGGCATTCGGTATATGCACAATGTTGTGTAACCAGTACCTCTATCTAGTTTCGAAACATTTTCCATCACCCCAAAAAGAAGCTCTGTGCCCATTAAACAGTTACTCTCCCCAGAAGCCCTTGTCGTTGTTTGCTGTTCAGTTGCTCAGTCGTGTCACACTCTTTGCGACCCCACGGACTGAAGTACGCCAGGCTCCCCTGTCCTTCACTATCTCCTGGAGTTTGCTCAAACTCTTGTTGAATGAGCCGGTGATGCTATCCAACCATCTCACCCTCTGTCGCCCCCTTCTCCTCCTCCCCTCAATCTTTCCCAGCGTCAGGGTCTTTTCCATTGAGTTTGCTCTTCGCATCAGGTGGCCACAGTATTGGAGCTTCAGTTCAGCATCAGTCCTTCTAATGAATATTGAGTTGATTTCCTTTAGGATGGACTGGTTGGATCTCCTTGCAGTCCAGCGGACTCTTCAAGAGTCTTCTCTTTCCCAA
Source organism: Moschus berezovskii (assembly GCF_049115385.1). Lineage (NCBI taxonomy): Eukaryota > Metazoa > Chordata > Mammalia > Artiodactyla > Moschidae > Moschus > Moschus berezovskii. The sequence goes on from NC_142481.1 coordinate 6,740,628, forward strand.
AGCTCCTGGCAGCCCCTCATCAGCTTCCTGTCTCTGGAGGTTTATACATCTTGGATGTTTCATATAAATGGGAATCATACAATATGTGACCATTTGTGGCTGGTGTCTTTCATTTAGCATATGTTTGAGGTCCATCCATGAGGTAGTGTGTATCTGTGCTTCTACTGCTGAATGATGCACCATTGTACTGCCTAGTCACTCAGCTGTGTCCAACTCTTTGCGGCCCCATGAACTGTAGCCTGCGGGGCTCCTCAGTCCATGGAATTCTCCAGGCAAGAACACTGGAGTGGGTTGGTGCCGTTGTATGGATGGGTCATATTTTGTTTATCCATTCATCCACCAATAGACATTTGGACTTTTTTTTTTTTGGCTATTAGGAAGGCACTCACAATTTTTTTGTTTTCCATTATGGACTCGATGGACATGAGTTTGAGTAAACTCCGGGAGTTGGTGATGGAAAGGGAGGCCTGGTGTTCTGTGATTCATGGGGTCGCAAAGAGTTGGACACAACTGAGTGACTGAACTGAACTGAACTGATGGTTTATTACAAGATACTGAGCATAGTTCCCCATGCCACACAGTAGCATGTTTATCCATTCTATATTTAACAGTTTGCATCCACTAATCCCAAACTCCCAATCCATCCCTCTCCCTGCACTCTCTTGAAAACCACAGACCTGGCCTCTATATCTGAGTCTGTTTCTGCACAGCAGTGATTCAGCCATTTATTCTTTTTAATATCTTCCCTGGGTTCAGTGGTAAAGAATCTGCCTGACAATGCAGGAGACCTGGGTTCGATCCCTGGGTCAGGAATATCCCCTGGAAAAGGAAATGGCAACCCACTCCAGTATTCTTGCCTGGAGAATCCCCATGGACAGAGGAGCTTGGCGTGCTACAGTCCACAGGGTCACAAAAGAATCAGACATGACTGAGCAGCTAAACAACAACAACATTCTTTTTCATATTATTTTCCATATTCTTTTCCACTGTGGTTTATTACAGGAAACTGAATACGGTTCCTTGTGCTATACAATGGGACCTTGTTGTCACCTGTCTTAATGTTTTTTCTTTTTTTGAAATACAATTGATTTACAATTTTGTGATCATTTCTGGTACAGTAAAGGGACTCAGTTACACATCTCTGTACATTCCTTTTTATATTCTTTTCCATAATGATTCACCTCAGGACATTGAATACAGTTCCCTGTGCGATACAGTAGAATCTTGTCTGTCACCTGTCTTGCTGTTGATGGGCATTTGGGCAGGTTCCATTTTTTCAGCCATTACAACAAGCACTGTTGTGAAAACTTTTGAATACATTTGGTGAACATGCATGCACACTTCTGTTGGGTGCATACCTGGGAGTTGAATGGTTGTCTCATGTGCTCAGTGTTAGAACAGAGTGACAAGCATTTTCTGAAGTTGGTCATACCTATTCTCACTCCTACCAGCACTTTGGGAGAGTTCCAATTGCTCCACATCATCACCAACACTTGATATTCTTTTTTTTTCTTTTAAATGCTATTTATTTTTTGGTCATGCCTTGAGACATGTGGAATCTTAGTTCCCCAACAAGGATCGAACCTGTGCCCCCTGTATTGGAAACAAAGTTTTAAACACTGAATCACCAGGGAAGTCCCAACACGGGATATTCTTTAAGAAAGCGTTTTTTATTGTGATGAAGTACCCATGATATAAAATTTATAGATTTAACCATTTTCAAGTGTGCAATTAAATGGCGTTAAACATATTCAAGTTGTGTATGTAAGGTCGGACCCTGGTGGCCTTCTTGGTTTCCCCTTCCCGGTGGCTATCTTGGCTCCTTCTTCCCCTCTCCATCCCCCGCCAGAGGGAAAAAGTCCCACCAAACCGCTGAGGAATCTCTGACGTGATAACCCTCTGCCGAGATCTACCCCCCTTCCTGACCTCCAGAGTGACCAACCCGGTCTCGCCACTTCGACTAGCTGACCATTCACAATCTCGCATTCCCGAGCTTTACCTTATTTTAAGCCTGTCCAGGTTATATGATGCCACTTCCTGCCCTGAAGGCATAAAAATCGCACCCTGCCTTTGTTGGGGGGGGGGGGCAGAACTTCTCATGGCCATTCTTGCGGTCAGTGGGTTCTGCCCGGGAGCGCACTGCCAATAAAGCCTGTTACTTTCCCTTGGTGTCTGGGTTATTTCCTTACAGCTTGAGATGCCCGTTTTCGCGACCTTACAGTGTAACCATCAGCATTGTCCATTTCTAGAACATTTTCATTATCTGAAACTGGAATTCTGTACCCATTAAACATTAACTGTCCACTGACTCCTCCAGTCCCCAGCCCCTGGTATCCACTTTATAATGCTTTTCTTTAAAAACTGTGGTTAAAAAAAAAAAAAAGATATAAAATTTACCATCTTAACCATTTATAAGTGCAGGATACAGTAGTGTTTATTATATGTATCTTGTTGGCCATCAAATCTCTAAGAATGTTTTCATCTTGCAAAAATGAAACTCTACATCTATTGAATAGTAACTTCCTATCTCCCCAACCTCTGAGTATCTCCCGGAACCCCTCTACCTTCTGTTTCACAGTTTAATTTCTTTGAATACTTCCTATAGCTGGAATCATGCAGCATTTGTGTTTCTGTACAACTGGCTTATTTCACTTCATGTAATATCCTCAACACTCAATTTCCTTGATAGTATTTTTTATTATCTTAGCCAATGTTACTATGCAACTGGCATATCCCTGTGATTTTCATTTGTATTTCCCCGACAGCTACAAAAGTTGAACACATTTCTGTATGCTTGTTGGCCATTTGACTATCTTGCCTTTCTATTTTCTTGTCTGACTTTCTCTTATTGATTTGTTGAAGCTCTTTATATATTCCTTTAAATTTTTTAAAAATTTATTGTTTATTTTTTTATTATCTTAAAATACATATTCTTTATATACTCTGGGTGTCCTTTGTTAGATACATGTATTGGGAAGTATCTTCTCCACCCAGATAATTGCATTTAGATTTACTTTAAAAAAAAATAATACATGTCACACCCCACCAGAATAGAAAAACAAAAAACTAAAATACATGTTGTTAAGAATAGTCAAAAACTAGTCAGGCAAAATAGAAGTATGTGGTAGAATCAAAAGCTGACATATCACAAATACGGTTAACAACACCCACAGTGCGTGTATGTGTGTGTGCTAAGTCACTTCAGTCACATCCCACAGTGCATGCTTACATAAAAAAAGCTGAGTGCTGAAGAACTGATGCTTTTGAACTGTGGTGTTGGAGACTTTTGAGAGTCCCTTGGACTGCAAGGAGATCCAACCAATCCATCCTAAAGGAAATCAGTCCTGAATATTCATTGGAAGGACTGATGCTGAAGCCGAAACTCCAATACTTTGACCACCTGATGTGAAGAACTGACTCATTGGAAAAGACCCTGATGCTGGGAATGACTGAAGGTGGGAGGAGAAGGGGACAACAGAGGATGAGATGGTTGGATGGCTTCGTCAACTCAATGGACATGAGTTTGAGCAAGCTCTGGGAGTTGGTGATGGACAGGGAGGCTTGGCGTGCTGCAGTCCATGGGGTCAAAAAGAATCGGACATGACTAAGTGACTGAACTAAACTGAACTAAGGAATATTATCCTCACTTTACAGAGGAGGAAATTGAGGCACAGAGAGGTAAACTCTTTTGACTTGCTTGACATAACACCCTTAGCATTACCCAAGCCTGGATTTGAACCCAGGACTCTCTAACTGTGACCTTCAGCCACTCCAAGGAACTTCACCTTTTCACTTATAAGCTTTGGCTCAGCAGGCAGCCAAGTCTTCAAGAATCAGTATCGACACACATGTCCCTCAGAGGTGCTGGGGATGGAGGCGGGGTCCTATCACTTCCCAATCTTGATCTCTGAGTACTCAGTGGTGTCCCGGAACTGAAAGTTGTGGGTCCTCGGTCTCTGGAAACTGAGGCTTGCATAATGGAGCTCTTGTTCTTTCTCTGAGGTGGAAGCAGCTGGACTTGGGGTCTGGTAGTCAGAGGGGCTGTCTGACCGGGATTCACTGAAGTGACCCTGAGTGGGAAGAGAGGACGACGTGAGCTGGCCTTTGAGGTCTGGAGACGGGAACCCAGAGCTTGAGGAGGGCATGTTTTCACTCATCCATTTTCACACCCAGTTCCTGAGGAGTCACTCATTCAGTCACTCCATTCATTCATACCTTTAATCATAATGGTCTGTTCTTCTTATTACTCATCTCACTGAATCCTTACAACCTCCCTCCATGGGTGATATAAACGTTATCCCCATTTTACAGATAGGAAGATAGAGGGAGCAAAGTGAAATGATTCTTCCACAGACAAGGTCCCCGATCTTGGAATGTCTATCAGGACAAAGAGACAGTATGAACTTGTCACACACTCAAAACTTATCGAATTGCAAATTGTGTTTTGATGGACAGAAGCAGGGTGCTGTGGGCGAGAGTCACAGAGGTCTGCAGGAGACCTGCGCTGCCGTCCAGGAGCTCACGGTGTTGGGGGGACAGGCCTGTGGTTCTTATAGGGAAGTGTGATGACAGTCTGCCTGGTGTATGGCAGGGGAATATTTAAATGACGTCAATTGGCATGACATTTAAAAAAGAATGAGATAAAAGAGAAACAGACTCACAGACATAGAGAACAGATTTGTGATTGCCAAGGAGCAGGATGGGGTGAAGGAGAGATGGATTAGGAGTTTGGGATTAGCGGATGCAAACTATTATATATAGGATGGATAAACAACAAGGTCCTACTGTATAGCACAGGGAATTTTTCAATTACCTTGATAAACCATAATGGGGAAAATATGATAAAGAATGTATATATATATACATGCATAACTGAATCAATTTGCTGTCCAGCAGAAATTAACATAGCATTGTAAATCAACTATACTTCAACAAAATACCTTAAAAAAAAAAAAAAGAATGAAACAAAGCCATCTGTAGCAACATGGATGGACCTACAAGTAAGTCGAACAGACAAATATATGACATCACTTATATGTGAAATCTAAAAAAAATGATACAAATGATCTTATTTAGACCCCAATGCTGGGAAGGATTGAGGGCAGGAGGAAAAGGGGGCAACAAGAGGATGAGATGGTTGGATGGCATCACCAACTCAGTGGACATGAGTCTGAGTAAACTCAGGGAGACAGTGAAGGACAGGGAACCCTGGCATGCTGCAGTCCACGGGGTCCAAAGAGTTGAACATGACTGAGCGACTAGACAATATTATCTTAGAAACAGCCAGATGGAAGAGATGCTGAGGGCAAGGTATAGGAAAGGACACAGTTTCCATGCCTTCTCCAATTGCTTTGTCCTGCTTAAATCTCCACTTGTTCACCAACCCGGAAGCTCTCTAAACGCCATCCTTCAAGGGTTTTAGGGAGGCTTTACTCCACAGATATGATTGACTAAACCACTGGCCTTTGGCGACTGAAATCCTCCAGCGCCTCTCCCATCCCTGGAGGTCAGGGGGCAGGACTAAAAGCTCCAGTCCCCTCTGCTTGGCTCTCCTGGCAACCAGGCCCTATCCTTAGGTACTTTCTAAAAGTCACCCCATGAAAATAACAAGAGACCCCTTTAACACTCCCATCACTGCAAGGTTCAAGCGTTCTAGGAGCTCTGTGTCAGGAATAGGGGATAAAGATCAAATATATATTTCTTATTATAGATCATAATATCATAGAATACAATAAGCTCATTTGTGGGGCAGGACAGGATGCTGGCAGGAGAACTTAGCAGGGGAGAGGTTACAGAACACCAGACTGAAGAATCTGGGCTTGATTCCTTGGGCCTGTGCTGTCCAGTACAGGAGCCCCTAGCCACATGTGGCTCCTGAACCCAAGAAATGTAGTGAATCAGAACAAAGATGCGTTGGGAATACAAAATAAATATTGTAGGTCAAAGTCTTTGTAGAAAGAAAGAAAAAGAGAGAGAAAGAAAGGGAGGGGAGGGGCAGAGGAAGGAAAGAAGGAAGGGAGAAAAAGACAGGGAAAGAAAGGGGAAGGAAGGAAAGTCAGGGAGAGAAAGAGAAACAAAGAAAGAAAAAGGAAGGAAGGCAGAGAGAAGAGAAAGGAAATATCCTATTAATATTAGTAATTTGTACATTTATGTTGACTATTGATGACATGATGTTTGAAATGATAATACTTCGGCTACATTCAGTTAAATAAAATATTATATAAAAACCGATCTCACGTTCCTTTCTCCTTCTTTTTTTTTTTTTTTTAACCATGGCTAGGCTTTAAGTTATTGGAGAAGGAAATGGCAACCCACTCCAGTGTTCTTGTCTGGAGAATCCCAGGGACGGGGGAGCCTGGTGGGCTGCCGTCAGTGGGGTCGCACAGAATTGGACACGACTGAAGCGACTTGGCAGCAGCAGCAGCAGGCTTTAAGTTATACTCACGGCTCACATTGTATTTCTGTTGGATCTAGACTGTGGGGGACAAGCACGGGGTGACCACAAAGAAAAGCTGTTTGGGGAACTTCTGCTGAGAGCTTATTGGGGGAGGAGAGAAGGAGCCAGTGGCCCAGGAGAAAGTAAGGGCTCAGCAGGGAAGGGGCCAAAAGGAGAAGAGCTTTGCTAAAAGGAAGAGGGACAGGACTCGGTGAATTCTAGGCTCTGGGGAGTGGCGGAAAGACGAGAGGGTGATTTGAGTGCAACAAGAAACTTGCAAACTTGGAGCGGGGTGGGGAGGAAGAACGCGTTTTTCTGAGGTGCTGAGTAGGCCTCCATGGCCCCTGTGCGGGCAGAGGGGTCCGGTGGGGACACTGGACGGAAAGCCGCCCACGCCACTCACCCGGGACGCGGGGCGCGATGCGGGGCGGTCACCATCGTGGCTCGACGCTATCTCCGCCCACTTCCTCCTGTAGATCTTCACTCTGGATAAAAGAGACCAGGGCCTTTAAGAGGGCTCCTCTAGGGAGTCCAGAGAGACTTCCTGAGCGCAGGCCGGTGTCCAGCTGCAGAGACCGTGACCGTGCAGAAGCAAGGGCCCTTCTCCCGCACGGCCAGCGCCAGGGTCTGCCCTGGGCCAAGATGTCAGGAGGCAGCATTCCCAATGCCACTTCAGCGAGCCACCTCCTTTCCAGCGTCATCACTCCATCAGTGCCCTCAACTCTGGGCTTTGAGGGTTTTTTGTTTTTTTTTTAATTCAGTTCAGTTCAGTCGCTCAGTCGTGTCCGACTCTTCGTGACCCCATGAATCACAGCACGCCAGGCCTCCCTGTCCATCACCAGCTCCCGGAGTTCACTCAGACTCATGTCCACAGAGTCGCTGATGCCATCCTGTGCTGGTCTTCCTTGCTGCCTAGGGGCTTTCTCTAGCTGGGGCCAGTGTGGGCTACTCTCTAGGTGCCCTGCACGGGCTTCTCACTGCAGTGGCTTCTCTAGTCGAAGAGCACGGGGCTCCAGGCGCCCAAGCTTCAGTAGTTGTGGGACACGTGCTTAGTTGTCCCACGGGCATGTGGGATCTTCCCGGACCGAGGATCAAACCCGTGCGCCCTGCACTGGCAGGCAGATACTTAATCACTGGACCACCAGGGAAGTCCTGAGCTTTGAGTTTTGAAGATGCTTTGAGTCTTCACCCTCCTCATCGCCCCTTGCTCCCACCCCCATAGTGGTCCCCAGCTGAGGCCATCACTCACACAAAGACGATGAGACAGAGAGCAAGCAGGGCTGTGACACCAGCTCCCCCGACGGCCCCCTGAACCACGCCAGTCCTGGGTCCTGGTCTCCCTGCAGATATGAGAGCTGGGGTGACCTCCAGCCCCCCTCAAGCGGGTGCCTGAGCCCCCAGCCTTCTCATATCCATGACCCACGAGTGTGCCCACTTTTCCCCAGGACTCAGTGTTGTGTCCACCATCCTTTAATACGACTGCAGCCTCCTGTGCCCCACTCCCCAGCTACCACAGAAGACCCTGAATGCTAGTCCCCTTTAGCCCAGAATCACACCCATTTCTCTTCCTCTCCACGTCTTCTAAGACCCAGATGCATGACTTCCCCTTTCCCCAGACCTGGCAGCAGCAGGATCTTCACGTTCTGTTTCCCGTGGGCGTTCTGGGCCTCGCAGCTTAGTCTGAGGCCAGAGCTGAGCCCCTCTTGGAGGCTCAGGGAGCTATTAGCCCAGGGCCCGCTGGAGCTGGAGGCGACCTCAAAGGAGGCGTTGCTGAAATTCCCCTCCAGCAGCCCCTCACCCAGCCGCCAGCACAGGGAGGGGGCCGGCCAGGCTCGGGAAAAGCAGCTGCAGCTCAGACCCTCGTCCTTCTGGGAGCAGGAGGGGCCCAGCAGCTGCAGGGGGCCTGTGGGGAGAGATGCAAGGGATCAGGGGAGCTCTCCCCTCCCTGGAACCCCGGCCTCCTTCCCCTGGGTGTGTTCCAACTCACTTCTCACAATGAGGCTCAGAGACACTTCCTTGGAGCCCAGTGGATGCTGAGCTCGGCAGACGTATAACCCGTGGTCCCTCAGTTCCACCCGGGGAAGCTCCAGGACCCCAAGGTTCGAGGAAGTTGAGGGGCTCAGGGTCAGGCTCTCTCGGGTCCAGCTGATCATAGCAGTAGGGTTGCTGTCAGGAACACAGTCTAGGCGCAGGGACTGGCCCTCCTGGACTGAGAGAGACTGGCTTTTGCCCAGAGTTTCAGGTCCTGGCAAGACAGAGAGAAAGCTAGCCTCGCTCTGTCTGTCTCTTGCATTGCTTAGTGGCTCATATTGTCTTGGTTCAGAGCACTGTCGATTTCCTCTGTGTAAAAACTCCCATCGTGGCCAATTTCAAATGCCTCATTTGAAGTCACTGAACCCAGAAGTGGGAAAAGATGGGCACAGTTGCAACCCCTAAGAAGAGAGAAGGCAGGATTTGGGAGGAGGATAGAGCCCAGGCAGTGGGGACAGTTACGTCCATTAGGAGAGGAAGAGGCCAGGCGACATCCATAACAGCGTCAGCGGAAGGGGAAGGCCAGTTTGTAAGCCCACGAGTCAGGGTGGGGGGCTTCCCACCCTTACTGTTCCCACACCTTCCATCTGAGTCCTGAACCCCAGATCTGCTCAGAAGGTCAGAGACAGACCCCACTTCCGTCACTGCCCCAAGAAGAGAGGTTTTGACGTATACCTGTACCTTCTTTCCGGTACACTCTGATGGTCAGGTTCTGGGGTGCATCTGGACAGACAGACATAACTGTCCCTTTTCAGGGGCAGGAACATAGGCCCTTCCTCCCAGAAACATCAAAAATGGGAAGCAAGTGGAGTGGGATGTCCTCTTCCATCCTCCCCAGTTCCAGCAGCCCAGGCCCTGCCTCCCTCTCCCCCACACCATCGAGGACCCAGCCTCTTGCCACCCCCCCGCCAACTCACAAGACACATTGAGCCTGATGGTCGCCTCTGTGCTCACACCAGCTCCAGGGAAGGTCACACGACACGTGAGGTTGGTGCCGTGGTCCTGGGGCCTCGGGGTGAGGGTGAGCACTGAGGAGTGGGAACTCTTGGGGTGCAGGGAGGTGAGGGCAACCCCAGTCCAGGAGAAGGTGGGGGGTGTCCCCCTGTCACAGGCCCATGGCACCGCACAGGTGAAGTTGGTTGGGCTGCCGGATGCTAGGGTCCCCTGGACGTGGATGTCAGGTGTGTCTGTCAGAGCTGGAGATGGGGAGACACAGACCCAGGACTGGAGGGGGGGCCCCTTTGTGCCCCTGAGAGCAGTCTGTTCCCCAGCATCCTGTAGCCCTGGGTCCCTCCCAGTATGAGAAGACAGGGTTCCCCTCCACCCTGCCCTGGGGACCCTAAGGACCCCTATATGTGTGTCCTCCCCTAGGCCCCATCCTTACCAGTCACACGGACCGAGAGCAGATGCCATTTATAATTGTATCTCACAGTAGGTCCTCTCTCCACCCTAAAGATGTATGTCCCCTCGTCCCTCCTCTGGACGTCTCTGATGTCCAGGGAGCAGTTGTAGGCCCGGGGGTCTCCAAGGAGGAGGAATCGGCCCTGGGTCTCACTGAGCACCACACGCTTTGGGTTGTTTGTGGCCACTGCTGGATCTCGAGGGGAATCTGCCCGATCCCGGAACCAGTAGCCATGAGCTGGGTCAGAGTCCTCCCAGTCTTCCTGGGGATAGGAGACGGAGCAGGGCAGGTGGACACACAGGCCCTCCTGCACCGACACGGACCGCCGCATGTCCAGCTGGTATCTCGGATCCTGAGCCAGGGACCCTGTGTGTAAACGAGGGTTAGTCGAGCCCCCGCCCCACTCACCTACCCAGAGCAGCGACAGCAGCAGCAGCAGCAGCAGCATCTTTGGGGTGACAGTCTTGGAGCCTTGGTGTCACAGGATTGAGAGGAAGCCCTACCAGGAAGCCCAGGGCTGAGGTCAGAAAGTGACAGACCACAAAAGAGGAACTCGGCACCCACAGGCTGCCAGAGCCGCGCGAATCCTGGAGTGGAACCGTCCAGATGAGGCCCCGCCGAGGGTCACTGCCCGGGGGAGGCTCCCGGCTCCCTGTCCTTGGCCCGACCCCCCTGCACCTCTATCCACAGCTGGAAGTCAGGCCGGGTGTGGCAGGCAGCAGGGGCAGCCGGGGAAGCTCTAGGCATGAAAAATGGGGATGGGTACCCACCCTGCCGGATGAAGGAGGTGGTGGTTAGTTACTGAGATGGCCGTGACAACGGCGCACATAAGCATCTCTGCTTTCAGGGACTGGAGCCCCAGGAAGAATGGGACAGACTTTGTCTCATCCTGGAGAACTTCTCTGACGCCCCAGGTCTTGTTGATACAGTGTGAGCTGGGGGCAGCCAGCTTGGGGTTGGGAGGAAAATCTCGATTGCTCTGTGCAGTTAGAAGGTGAGTTCCCGGGTGTAAATTGCCAGAGTGGGTGGGACCAGAATGAAGCTGCTATGAGAACATGATCCCAGGGGAGCATGGGGCTTCTTGACCTAGCAACAGCCGCCTGCCCTGGCCCCCCTGGTGTTGACTGCACACGCCAGGCCTGGGAGCCAGGCACTGAGAGCAAGATGACAGCCTTTGGGGGCAGGTGGGCCTGCCCTTCTTCCCCTCCAAGCCTCAGCTTTTTCATCTGTGCTGCTGCTGCTAAGTCACTTCAGTCGTATCCGACTCTGTGCGACCCCACAGACGGCAGCCCACCAGGCTCCCCCGTCCCTGGGATTCTCCAGGCAAGAACACTGGAGTGGGTTGCCATTTCCTTCTCCAATGCATGAAAGTGAAAAGTGAAAGTGAAGTCGTTCAGTCGGGTCTGACTCTTCGTGACCCCACAGACGGCAGCCCACCAGGTTCCCCTGTCCCTGGGATTCTCCAGGCAAGAGCACTGGAGTGGGTTGCCATTTCCTTCTCCATGCATGAAAGGGAAAAGTGAAAGTGAAGGCGTTCAGTCGGGTCCGACTCTTCGTGACGCCATGGACTGCAGTCCAGCAGGCTCCTCCGTCCCTGGGATTCTCCAGGCAAGAGTACTGGAGTGGGTTGCCATTTCCTTCTCCAATGCATGAAAGTGAAAAGTGAAAGTGAAGGCGTTCAGTCGGGTCCGACTCTTCGTGACGCCATGGACTGCAGCCCACCAGGCCCCTCCGTCCCTGGGATTCTCCAGGCAAGAGCACTGCAGTGGGTGCAAGCTGCCTTCTTCTTTTCATCTGTTCATGCAGGAATAATAATGTTCAACCCTCTTCCGGGCATTTTCCACAGACTCTGGTGTGGCCGTCTTGCAGGTCATGTGTCTGGCCCTACCCATTTCTCAGGGATCACTCTGAGTCCCTCCTTCAGTGAGAAGCTCCTGGCGGTCAGTCGTATCTTTGATACCAAAGCCTCACCTGAGGCCTCCAAAGAGGGGATCCGGGGCACAGACTCTGCAGTCGGCTGGCTCTGGGCCGAGCCTAGCTCCCCAATGCATGCTGTGCCACCTTGGGAAGGGGCCTAACCATTCTGTGCAGAATTGCAGCCCTGTGTTCATGGGCTGTTGGGGTTGAATTGTATCACCCCCCGCTTTAAAAATGTCATATGTGCAAGTCCTAACCCCCAGTGCCTCTAAATGTGATTGCATTTGGAGACAGGGCCTTTAAAGAGGTTGCTTTTATCATTCAGTTGCCCAGTCGTGTCCAGCCTTTTGCGACCCCATGGACTGCAACAGGCCAGGTCTCTCTGTCCTTCACCATCTTACAAAGTTTGCCCGAGTTCATGCCCATTGAATTGGCAATACCATTCAACCATCTCATCCTCTGACACCGACTTCTCCTTCTGCCCTCAATCTTTCCTGGCATCAGGAACTTTTCCAATGTTCGAATCAGGTGACCAAAATACTGGAGCTTCAGCTTCAGCATCAGTCCTTCCAATGAATGTTCAGGGTTGATTTTCCTTAAGATAGACTGGTTTGATCTTTTTGCTATCCAAGGGACTTTCAGGAGTCTTCTCCAGCACCACAGTGCAAAGGCATCAATTCTTTGGCGCTCAGTCCAACTCTCACAACTGTACATGAGACATAATTAAGGTAAAATGAGTTCATTGAGGTTGGCCCTCATAGGGCCGGTGTCCATGTACGAAGAAGCGGTTAGGACACAGACACACATGGAGAAGCTACCACGTGGAGACACGGAGAGAAGACAACTGTCTACAAGCCAAGAAGAGAGGCCACAGAAGGCTGTGTACGTGTGTATAACTGAATCACTTTGCTGTACAGCAGTGATTAATACAACGTTGTAAAGCAACTATACTTTAATCAAAAATTGTTTTAAAACTTAGGGACTTCCCTGGTGGTCCAGTGGTTAAGAATCCACTTGCCAAGACAGGAGACACGGGTTCAGTGCCTGGTTCGGGAAGATCCCACGGGCTGCAAAGCGATTAAGCCCGGGCACCACAACTACTGACCCTGCACTCTGGAGCCTGGGAGCTGCAACTACCGAAGCCCGTGGGCCTCGAGCCCGTGCCCCTCAACAAGAGAAGCCACCACAGTGAGAAGTCTGTGTACTGCAACGAAAGTAGCCCCCACCCGCTGCGACTAGAGAAAACGGAGACGGGCAGCAACAAAGACCCAGCGCAGCTGAAAATAAGTTAATTTTTTAAAATGTAAAAATGAAGAAAAAATAAGGAGCCAGCCCCACGGACACCTTGATCTCAGACTTCCAGCCTCCAGGTTCATGAGCAAATGAATTTCTGCTGTTCAAACCTGACAGCTGGTGGAACTTCCTTGAAACAGCCCTAGCAAGTGAACCCACGGGGTCCCCCAGAAGAATCAACCCATGGAGTGCTCAGCGCACACAATGGCCAGGGGTCAGCTGGCAGGATGGGAGTCCTCTGAGGCCGGGAGGGAAAAAGGGAAGGAACAGTGTGGCAACCCCAGGAAACCGCTGCTTCTCCTCTCTGCCCTGTCTCTGATTCCAGTGGGCTCTTACTTCTCCAGGCGGTGCTGACCTGGCCTCTGCTAGGGTTGTCCCTCCTCTGATTGAGCCAGTTGCTGCTCCTGCAGCCATCTTTAGAGCAGAGTGTCCTGGGGGCGGGGTGGGGGTGGGGCTGACACTGGGTGAGCACCAGCGGGGTGGGGGAAGGGCTGCAGAGTCGGGCGTGCCCAGGGCTGACCCAACCGGGAGGACCAGGCTGTGGGAGCCCCTAGGAGGAAGGAGAGAGGATGTACCTGGAGGATGGGATGGGTGTGCGCATCCCTGGCAATATGGTGATGACCCTTGACTGTCTCTTAGTCAGGGTTAGAGAGATGGTGGGTCTGAGTGGGTTGGGTTGTGGAGACTGAGATGCCCTGACTCTGTATTGTTCCTCCACCTTCCAGAATTCTCCTTGGTTGTCTCTTGCATCATTCTTAGGGTTTATAGTTGTGAACAGAGGGCAGAAGCTGGGAAATGCAACAGGAACCACACAGCTTAAAAAGCCTGAATACTTACAAAAGAAAGCTGAGTGTCGAAGAATTGATGCTTTTGAACTGTGGTGTTGGAGAAGACTCTTGAGAGTCCCTTGGACTACAAGGAGATCCAACTAGTCAATCCCAAAGGAAATCAGTCCTGAATATTCATTAGAAGGACTGATGCTGAAGCTGGAGCTCCAATACTTTGGCCACCTGATGAAAAGAACTGACTCATTGGAAAAGACTCTGATGCTGGGAAAGACTGAAGGCAGGAGGAGAAGGGAATGACAGAGGATGAGATGGTTGAATGGCATCAATGACCGGATGGACATGAGTTTGAGCAAGCTCCTGGAGTTGGTGATGGACAGGAAAGCCTGGCGTGCTGAAACCGTGCGGTTGCAAAGAGTCAGACGTGACTGAGCGACTGAACTGAACTGAAGCTCACTTTTCTTCTTACCACCTTCCAGAATTCTCCTTGGTTGTCTCTTGCACCATTTTGGAGGTTTATAGTTGTGAACAGAGGGCAGAAGCTGGGAAATGCAACAGGAACCATATGGCTTGAAAAGCCTAAACACTTATTATTTGTCCCTTTACCAAAAAGTTTCCTGACTGCTGACCTGGAATATCAGGTTGAGAAGCCTGCAAATTCTTCCGCTGGATTAAGGAGAGAGAACAATCTTCTGGTTATGGTGAGCTCTAAGCTTTAAGAAATTCTCTAAATGGAATTATTTGATTTTGCCTATAGCAGGAGCAGTAGCAGGTAGAGAGGATGGAAAAGGAAAATTCAGGAATGGAGAAAGATGATGCTGGTGGTCAAGTCAGAAAAGGGATCCAAGGGAGAGCTTTGATTAAGAGAGAGACTGACAAATGTAGCCAATGTGGTCCCCGGGGACAGGACCGACCCAGCTCGGGGTGAAATGTGCAAACAAAATAATAATGTTGCCGACCATCAAGCTATCAGCCACAGCAGTCTGCCCTGCTGCTGTGCTCTGAGGAGAACTCAGGATGGAGAAAAACACAATAATGGCCCTAGATTATTAAAATGCGTATCTAAGGAATAATTTCCAATGGATTCAGACTTTTGCATCCTCCCATACATAGAAAAGCACTAAAATCATTACCTTGAGGTATCTGATTTTTGTGATTAGCAGTGATCTTTTGATGTTCAGTTACATGTTTGTTTTCAGCAAAAACGCCTATATATCCTGGCTCCTCCCTTACTGCTACAGAGCACCTCCTCGGAGCTGTCTGAAAGGCTGTCTCCCAGGCTATAGTCCTCAGTAAGATCCCCAAATAAAACGTAACTCACAACTTTCAGATTGTGTATGTTTTTGTTGGTTATTTTTTTCAGTCAAAAGTCACAATATATCAAGACTTCTGTTGCATATTTCATACTTCCATTTAATCCTCACCACAGCCCTGTGAGGCTGGACTTCTCATGTCTGTTTCACCAAAGCAGGAAACCGAGGCTTGGTGGATGGGGTCGGGGTAGGTGGGTCACAAGATGCTACTTTCTGTAAATGAACGAGCATGGATCTGAGCCCAATCTCTGTGATTGCAAAGCCTAAGACATATATCAGGAAACCTGCAGGCAGTAGTTCGTGAACCCACTGCTGGTGGGGATGTCAGGTCTCCAAGAATTAGCCTGAGGGTCCTCCTCCCTGTGGAAGATATGGCCGTCCCGACACTGAGGCTCATACTGCCTTGCGGGCCTCACTGGGTCCTGATCTCCGCGTACTCTGAGTGAGGGCTCTCCCGAGGCTTCTCCCCACGGAAGATGATGGTGGAATAATGCAGCTCCTGCTCCAGCTCCAAAGAGGGGGTGGCCCCTGCGTAACTTGTGGGGTCAGAAGACTCCTCTGACTTGGACTCCCGCTGGTCATCCTGTGTGGAGAGCAAAGAAAGGGGTCACATCAAGGGATGTTTCGGGATGAGGAGGCAGAGAGGGCTGATGAAGTGAATTTGACTCTGGGACAAGCATTTATTCCTTCTTCCATTCTGTTATTAAACATTTCTCAAGGTTCTGTTTTTTCAATCATCCAACAGTTATTAGGCTACAGATTGTTTTCCAACTCTACAGAACACTCACATAGACCTATGTAGAAAATAATATTATGTTATTGGCTCAGGGATTGAATCCACATCTGCCTCTCTGGCATTGTAGGTAGATTCTTTACCACTGGGCCACCTGGGAAGCCCTATGTAGAAAATATTATTATGTTACAGGGAAACTCTCAAAGAAGGTAGCTATTTCCCAATGGTAGGGACAGAATGAGGGACAGAATATGTGATTAAACAATTAATCCCACTAGGGGATTGTAAGTAGAAAAATATGGGAGACCCCTGTCAGTTAATGATTACTTGAGAAAACAGATTTCAGTTCAGTTCAGTCACTCAGGCATGTCCGACTCTTTGTGACCCCACGGACTGCAGCACGCCAGGCCTCCCTGTCCATCACCAACTCCCGCAGTTCACTCAAACTCATGTCCATTGAGTCCGTGATGCCATCCAACAATCTCATCCTCTGTTGTCCCCTTCTCCTCCTGCCTTCAATCTTTCCCAGTATCAGGGACTTTTCAAATGAGTCAGTTCTTCACATTGGAGTTTCAACTTGAGCATCAGTCCTTCCAATGAACACCCAGGACTGATTTCCTTTAGGATGGACTGGTTGGATCTCCTTGCAGTCCAAGGGACTCTCAAGAGTCTTCTCCAACACCACAGCTCAAAAGCATCAATTCTTTGGTGCTCAGCTTTCTTTATAGTCCAACTCTCACATCCATACATGACACTGGAAAAACCATAGTTTTGACTAGATGGACCTTTGTTGGCAAAGTAATGTCTCTGCTTTTTAATATGCTGTCTAGGTTGGTTATAACTTTTCTTCCAAGGAGCAAGTGTCTTTTCATTTCATGGCTGCAGTCACCATCTGCAGTGATTTTGGCACCCCAAAAAATAAAGTCTCTCACTGTTTCCCCATCTATTTGCCATGAAGTGATGGGACCAGATGCCATGATCTTAGTTTTCTGAATGTTGAGTTTTAAGCCAACTTTTTCACTCTCCTCCTTCACTTTCATCAAGAGGCTCTCTGGTTCTTCTTCGCTTTCTGCCATAAGGGTGGTGTCATCGGCATATCTGAGTTATTGATATTTCTCCCAGCAATCTTTATTCCAGCTTGTGCTTCATCCAGTCCAGCATTTCTCATGATGTACTCTGCATATAATTTAAATAAGCAGGGTGACAATATACAGCCTGACATACTCCTTTTCCTACTTAGAACCAGTCTATTGTTCCATGTCCAGTTCTAACTGTTGTTTCCTGACCTGCATACAGACTTCTCAAGAGGCAGGTCTGGTATTCCCATCTCTTTAAGAATTTTCCAGAGTTTGTTGTGGTCCACATAGTCAAAGGCTTTGGCATAGACAATAAAGCAGAAGTAGATGTTTTTCTCAAACTCTCTTGCTTTTTCAATGACCCAACGGATGTTGGCAATTTGATCTCTGGTTCCTCTGCCTTTTCTAAATCCATTGTGAACATCTGAAGTTCACAGTTCACATACTGATGAAGCCTGGTTTGGAGAATTTTGAGCATGACTTTGCTAGCGTTTGAGATGAGTGCAATTGTGCAGTAGTTTGAACATTCTTTGGCATTGCCTTTCTTTGAGATTAGAATGAAAACTGAGCTTTTCCAGTCCAGTAGCCACTGCTGAGCTTTCCAAATTTGCTGTCATATTGAATGCAGCACTTTTACAGCATCATCTTTTCAGATTTGAAATAGCTCAACTGGAATTTCATCACCTCCACTAACTTTGTTTGTAGTGATGCTTCCTAAGGACCATTTGACTTCACATTCCAGGATGTCTGGCTCTAGGCTGGTGATCACATCATTGTGATTATTTGGATCATGAAGATCTTTTTTGTACAGCTCTTCTGTGCATTCTTTCCACCTCTTCTTAATATCTTCTGCTTCTGTTAGGTCCATACCATTTCTGTCCTTTATTGTGCCCATCTTTGCATGAAGTGTTCCCTTGGTATCTTGTAATTTTCTTGAAGAGATCTTTAGACTTTCCCATTCTATTGTTTTCCTCTATTTCTTTGTACTGATCACTGAGGAAGGCTTTCTTATCTCTCCTTGATATTCTTTGGAACTCTGCATTCAAATGGGTTTATGTTTCCTTTTCTCCTTTGCCTTTAGCTTCTCTTCTTTTCACAGCTATTTGTAAGGCCTCCTCAGACAACCATTTTGCCTTTTTGCATTTCTTTTCCTTGGGGATGGTGTTGATCTCTGCCTCCTATACAATGTTAGGAACCTCTGTCCATAGTTTTTCAGCCACTCTGTCTATCAGATCTAGTCCCTTGAATCTATTTGTCACTTCCACTGTATAATCATAAGGGATTTGATTTAGGTCATACCTGATGGCCTAATGGTTTTCCCTACTTTCTTCAATTTAAGTCTCAATTTGGCAATAAGGAGTTCATGATCTGAGCCACAGTCAGCTACTAGTCTTTTTTTTGCTGACTGTATAGAAGTTCTCCATTTTTGGCTGCAAAGAATATAATCAATCTGATTTCGGTATTGACCATCTGGTGATGTCCATGTGTAGAGTCTTCTCTTGTGTTACTGGAAGAGGGTGTTTGCTATGATCAGTGAGTTCTCTTGGCAAAACTCTATTAGCCTTTGCCCTGCTTCATTCCGTGCTCCAAGGCCAAATTTACCTGTTACTCCAGGTGTTTCTTGACTTCCTACTTTTGCATTCCAGTCCCCTATAATGAAAAGGACATCTTTTTTGGCTGTTAGTTCTATAAGGTCTTGTAGGTCTTCATAGAACTGTTCAACTTCAGCTTCTTCAGCATTACTGGTCAGGGCATAGACTTGGATTACCATGATATTGAATGGTTTGCTTTGGAAATGAACAGAGATCATTCTGTCTTTTTTGAGATTGAATCCAAGTACTGCATTTCAGATTTTTTGTTGACCATGATGGCTACTCCATTTCTTCTAAGGAATTCTTGCCCACAGTAGTAGATATAATGGTCATCTGAGTTAAATTCCCCCATTCCAGTCCATTTTAGTTCGCTGATTCCTAAAATGTCTACATTCACTCTTGCCATCTCCTGTTTGACCACTTCCAATTTGCCTTGATTAATGGACCTCACATTCCAGGTTCCTATGCAATATTGCTCTTTACAGAATCAGACCTTGCTTCTATCAGCAGTCACATCCACAACTGGGTGCTGTTTTTGCTTTGGCTCCATCTCTTCATTCTTTCTGGAGTTATTTCTCCACTGAATTCCAGTAGGATATTGGGCACCTACTGACCTGGGGAGTTCATCTTTCAGTGTCCTATCTTTTTGCTTTTTCATACTGTTCATGGGATTCTCAAGGCAAGAATACTGAAGTGGATTGTCATTCCATTCTCCTGCTTAACCACAAAACCTAGCAGGCTTGCTTAGCAACAAAACCATGCAAAAGAAGCCCAAGACCTGCCCCACAAACAATAAAACAATGGTGTGATTTTGTGGTGTGGCATGAACCCTCCTCTTGGGAACTATAGTAACTGTCTTTTCCATGGCAATCATCTCCTGATCTGTCGGCCTCACACATTTGAATAATAATGAATCCTACATCTTCAAACAAGCAAGAAGGGGAAGAGGAAGAGCTCATTTCTGGACATGCTGAAAGGAGCATGGCTATGGGCCACCCCGCGCAAGGGGGGGATACACAGGGCAGGCTGCGTTGCCAGGGTACCCATGTCACTCACCAGGTAAGCTGGCTCTGCGGCAGAATAGGTGTTCTCCATGTCCACTGCGGTCTTGGCTACCTTCTTCCTGTAGGTCTTCACTCTGATGAGAGAGAGAGTTTGTGACACAGGATCACTCTTTTGAGGCTGGAGTGAGTGATTAATGCAGGTCAAGTATAGGGCCAGATCAATATATCCAAAGAAAACCACAATTCAAAAAGATGCATGCACCCCAATGTTCATTGCAGCACTATTTAAAATAGCCCAGACACGAAAGCAACCTAAATGTGCCTTGACAGAGGAATGGATAAAAAAGATGTGGTGCCTGTATACTATGGAATATTGCATACATGTATGCTAAGTCGCTTCAGTCATGTCCAACTGTTTGCAACCCTATGGGCTGTAGCCCGCCTGGCTCTTCTTCCATGGGATTCAGGCAAGAATACTGGAGTGGGTTCCTGTGCCCTCCTCCAGGGGATCTTCCTGACCCAAGGATTGAATCCATGTATCTTACGTCTTCTGCATTGGAAAGTGGCTTCTTTACCACTAGCACCACTTGGGAAGCCCTACAATGGAATATTACCGGCCATAAAAAAGAATGAAATGCTGTTTTGCAGCAACATGGAAGGACCTAGAGATTATCACACTAAGTGAAGTAAGTCAGACAATTATCAATTGCTCATTCATGTCCAACTCTTTGCAACCCCTTGGACTGTAAATCACTAGGCTCCTCTGTCCATGGAATTCTCCAGGAAAGAATATTGGAGTGGGTTGCCATTTCCTTCTCCAGTGGATCTCCCTGACCCAAGGATTGAATCCAGGTCTCCTGCACTGAAGGCAGATTATTTATCATCTGAGCCACTAGAGAAGCCTGAAGTCAGACAAAGAAAGATAAATATCATATGATATCACTTAAATGTGAAATCTAAAAAAAAAATATGGTACAAATGGACTTATTCTCAAAACAGAGACAGAGTCACAGATGTAGAAAGCAAACTAATGGCTACCAGGGCAGAAAACAGGGGGAGGGATAAATTGTGAGACTGGGATTGACGTATACACACTGCTCTGCATAAAATGGGCTTCCCTGGTAGCTCAGTGGTAAAGAATCCGCCTGCCCGTGCAGGAGATGTAGGTTCAATCCTTGGGTTGGGAAGATCCCCTGGAGAAGGAATGGTAACCCGCTCCAGTGTTCCTGCCCCAAGAATCCCATGGACAGAGGAGCCTGGTGGGCTACAGTCCATGGGGTCACAAGGAGTCAGATATGACTTAGAGACTGAGCACGAGCACGATGCATGAAATAGATAAGAAATAAGGACCTACTGTACAGCACAGGGAACTCTACTCAATACTCTGTAATGACCTATATGGGAAAGGGATCTAAAAAAGAGTGGATGTAGTTATATGCATGATGGATTCACTTTGATGTATACCTGAATTTAACACAGCACTATAAACCAACTATCAGTT
The DNA here is from genome assembly GCF_049115385.1 of Moschus berezovskii. Taxonomy (NCBI): domain Eukaryota; kingdom Metazoa; phylum Chordata; class Mammalia; order Artiodactyla; family Moschidae; genus Moschus; species Moschus berezovskii. The sequence goes on from NC_142481.1 coordinate 6,761,711, forward strand.
CAGTTCAGTTCAGTCACTCAGTCGTGTCCGACTCTTTGCGACCCCACGAATCTCAGCACGCCAGGCCTCCCTGTCCACCACCAACTCCCGGAGTTCACTCAAACTCATGTCCATCGAGTCGGTGATGCCATCCAGCCATCTCATTCTATGTCGTCCCCTTCTCCTCCCGCCCCCAATCCCTCCCAGCATCAGAGTCTTTTCCAGTGAGTCAACTCTTAGCATGAGGTGGCCAAAGTATTGGAGTTTCAGCTTTAGCATCAGTCCTTCCAATGAACACCCAGGACTGATCTCCTTTAGGATGGACTGGTTGGATCTCCTTGCAGTCCAAGGGACTCTCCAATACAAATTTAAAAAGGGTAGAGTAAGTCCAGGAGCCTTCATCACAAAACTGTAACAAGGCGCCCCACCCCCACCCCACCGGGTCCTGAAAGTCTAGGACCAGGGCTGGGAGCACCGTCACGCCTGGCTAGGTGGCTACTAGCTGGATTCTCATTACCCCTGCAACCCCGCCCTTGCTCTGGGTGCTTGAAATCCCTCCAGGCCCCTCTTCTCCTCCACCAGCCCACACCCAGCCCAGCTCACACGAAGAAGATGAGGCCGAAGCAGAGAACAAGCAGCATGGTGACACCAGCTCCTGCGATGGCCCCCTCGGTCACTCCTGCCCCCGTCCCCGATTCCCCTGCAGACCAGAGAGACACTTGGAGAGAATTCCAACCTTGACTCCCCTCCTCAGCGCGCAGAGGGGCACCCCACCCCTCACGGGCAGCGTCCAGCCGCTCGGTTCCCCTCCCCTCTCAGAACTTCAGCCTTTTGTGGAAGGGCACAGTCTAAGCAGCACTGCCTCTCCAGCCCACACTCTTCCAACAAACTTCAGCTCTCCTTGGAGTCAGCTACTTCTCTATCCAGGGTTTCTATGTAGCAGACCCCAGAGCCAGCCACAGCAGAGCCATGAGGCTCGGAGCCCCATGGACGTTCCAGACAGACAGACAGACGGCGAGTCTTTGGGGGATGCTGAAGGGCCTTGCTCCTCCTTCCTTCCAGGGCGGGTGTCTAAATCTGTTCTCCTGGCCTCTGTTGGCGCTGTCACTCAGAGTTCACAATGGTGTTTTGAGCCTCCAGAAGGAAGTGGAAGAAGAAACCTTCTCAGACCTTCATATCAGATCCAGACGGTACTCCTGGCCCTGCCTGACCAAGCCTCCTGGGACACCAACTCTCAAGATGAGGTACATCTGGACATTACTTATCAATGATTGGATGGGCACTGCTGAGAGACTGCTGATGGGGCTCCTTGTCCAGTTGTCATGACCTGTGGGACTAGAGCAACGAGGGGAGTACTGGGCTCCAGAGAAGGGTCAGTGTGAGGGCTGGGGTGGGGGTTGGTGCTGACAGTCAAAGAATGGCCCAAAGTGACACTGGGGGCAATGAAGCCACTCTGAGTGACACTCTAATGGTGCATACATGTCATCACATCTTTGTCCAAACCCATGAAATGTACCCCAGGTGGTACAATGGTAAAGAATCTGCCTATCCATGCAGAAGACACAACAGACGCAGGTTCCATCCCTGGATCAGGAAGAGCCCCTGGAGTAGGAAATGGCAACCCACTCCAGTATCCTTGCCTGGAAAATTCTATGGCCAGAAGGGCCTGGGCAGCTACAGTCCAGGTGGTGGTGGCAAAGTGCTAGACATGACCGAGCACACACACACAGCACAAAACGTGCCACGCCAAGAGTGAATTCTAACATCAGTCGTGGACTTCGGTTGAAAAGGATGTGTCAGTGGAAGTTCACCGTAACATGTGCCCTAGGAGCGGGGGGATGTTGGTGAGGGAGAGGCTGTGTGTGTGTAAGAAACTGCAGGAAGGCAGGGGAAGTCTCTTTATCTTCTGATCAGTTCTGCTGTGAACCTCAATGTGTTCCTCAAAATGAAGTCTCATTCGTTAAAAAAAAAAAAAAAAAAAACATGCCCACCAAGGACTTCAGTGATTGGTGAAGGATAAAGAGTATGTTTAGTCTCAATCTGTTCCTCAAAATAAAGTCTAATTTTTAAAAATGTCTGCCAAGAACTTCAGTGATTGGAGAAGGGCAAAGAGCAAGTTTAGAATGGGCGGGGAGGAAGGTGTGGGTCACTTGGCAAGACCAGAGTTGGAGGATATTGGGGACAAGATTTAATGGGGGCTTCTGTCTCAATCAGGACCCCATTCAAACCCCATAACTTGAATGTGAAAAGTACAGCTAAGCTGGCAGAGGCCCCACTCCAGTCAATGCCCCTCGGGGGTGGGGGAGGGGTTCCTTCCTACCTGTGCCATCCCGGGCACAGATATTGCTTGGGTTCTGTGAAGCACCTAGGACAGGAAGAAAGCATTTTCCTCTTCAGTTGGGGGGGGGGGGATGGAGTGAGACAAGTGTGGACATTCCCTCCCCACCCTCAAAAACCCAGAAGCCACAAAAATCCAGGAGGGACAGGCCTGATGTCCCTCTAGACCCCTCCTCAGCCGGGCCTCCAGGACAAGGGCACCTCGCATCCCCACCCCAGCTCCCCCTGCCCGCACACCCTCAGGCCCCCCGGGCGTCCTCACCCCCCACTCACAGGTGACATTGAGCAGGATGGTCCGCTCCACCACCGCCCCGCTTCTGGGGAACTTCACCTGGCAGGTGAGCCTGGTGCCGTGGTCCTGGGGCCGTGGGGTGAGGGTGAGCACCGACGAGAAGGGGGTCCTGGGGCCCAGGGAGCTGGGGGCAGCTGACGTCCAGGAGAAGGTGGGGGGCGTGGCCCGCTCACAGGCCCAGGGCACGGAGCAGGTCAGGTTCCCGGGGCGGCCGGGCTCCAGGGCCCCCGGGCTGTGGATGTGGGGCTGGTGGGTGAGGGCTGGTGCGAGGAGGGGGCAGATGGGGGATTGGGAGGAGGCTTTGAGGTGTGCCCCCCCCCAGCGAAGCTTCAGGCTTCAGTCCAGCCCCTCCCTCTGAGCCCCCACCTGCTTTACCCTCAATGCCTCCCAGGAGGAGCCCTCATCCCAGCCCTGCCCTGGGACCCCCATGCCCCCCATTGTGGCCTCTCCTAGATCCACTGCTTACCTGTCACATTCAAGACGAACTGTTCAGACATGTAATTCCATTTCATATTTCCTCTTTCCACACGAAAAAAGTAGGAACCTCTGTCGGTCTTCCTGGCATCTCTGATCTCCAGGGAGCAGCTCTTGTCCCTGAGGTCCCCGAGGAGGTGGAATCGGCCCTGGGTCTCCTCCTGAACTTCACGATCTAATTTGTTTGTGGCCACGGGGGCATCCACGAATATATTGGCCCCTTCCCGGAACCAGAAGCCGTGAACAGGGGTAGAACCACTGTGGAAGCCCCCGGGATAGTGGGCAGAGCAGGGCACGCGGACACACAAGCCCTGCTGCACCGACATGGACCGCGGTGCTTTCAGCCAGTAATTCAGATCCTGAGTCAGGCACCCTGGGGGGAATCGAGGATCAGCCAAGCCGCCCCCGGCCCCGCCGACCCCCGCCCCGCCATCCACTCACCTGCCCACAGCAGCGGCAGCAGCAGCAGCAGCATGTCTGAGCTGGAGGCTGTCTGGGCGTCCCGTGTGTGAAAAGAGAAGGGAAGGGAGAGGGAGGTGGGGCTGCGGGGACCCAAGGGAAGCTGGGGAGGAGCAACAAACTGTTCACAGAAGAGGAACTTCAGAGCCGGAGCTCCTCCCCCTCCACACACAGCGGACAGGACACCCCTGGGCCCAGAGACCCCGGAGACCTGCCCAGAGAGGAGCCGACAAGCAGGGGCCCCCTGTCCTGACCCCCATCTGGGGCTCGTCCCTCCAGCACCAGAGCTCGGACCTGTGAGGACACCGTGGGCTGGGACTCAGGCGGCCTCCTAAGGCTCTCCCATCCGAGCTCCGCTGTCTACTCAGGGCGCTGCTCAACTCCGCCCTTGACCTGAAGAGTCACAGCCTCACGGAGACCCTCGGGAGGTCATTCCTGCGAGATGAGGGCTGTTTATGGTCTGTGGGAGTGTCTGGAGCAGAAGACAAGAAGGGGCTCCTGGGTGGAGTAAAGGCAGCCGCCAGCCACTCATTCACGCATCCCCCCAGCGGTGAGCGTCTCTGGGTGGTGACCTGGAGACCAGAAGGGATACGGCTCACCTGGTCCCCGCCTGAGAGATGCTGCCCGCCCGGGGCCCTCACTTCCTCCCCTGACACACAGCACTAGAGCTTTGTCGCTGGTAAGACTGCCATGAGTCCTGGCAGCATTCTGGAGTTTTCTAGAATTAGTGTCCTGGCAGCATTCTGGGGTTTTCTGGAGTTATGACATGGGATTTTTTTAAAGAAAAAAACTTCTGCTATGCTGATTCACAAACTCTCAATTGCATTTTCAAAATTAAACTGTATAGCATTTTGCTTCACATAAAACAAAAAGGGCAAACACATGTTCTGTGAGTCAGTGCAGACGAAACTTCTTTTAAATGTGCCCCAAAGGACTTATTTTTCAATTTAATATAGTTTTTATTTTGTATTAGAATATAGTTGACTTACAAGACTCTGTTAGTTTCAGTTGTACAGCAACATGATTTAGTTATACACATACATATATCCATTCTTGTTTAGATTTTTTTTCCATATAGGTTATTACAGAATATTGAGTAGAGTTCCTTCTGCTATACATTAAGTCCTCATTGATTATCTCTTTTATGTAGAGTAGTATGTGTATGCGGAGAAGGTGATGGCACCCCACTCCAGTACTCTTGCCTGGAAAATCCCATGGACGGAGGAGCCTGGTGGGCTGCCATCCATGAGTTCGCGAAGAGTCGGACACAATTGAACGACTTCACTTTCACTTTTCACTTTCATGCATTGGAGAAGGAAATGGCAACCCACTCCAGTGTTCTTGCCTGGAGAATCCCAGGGACGGGGGAGCCTGGTGGGCTGCTGTCTGTGGGGTCGAACAGAGTCAGACACGACTGAAGCGACTTAGCAGCAGCAGCAGCAGAATGTATATGAGGCTTCCCTGGTGGCTCAGTTGGTAAAGAGACTACCTGCAATGCAGGAGACCTGGCTTCCCTCCCTTGGTCTGAAAGATCCCCTGGAAGAGGGCATGGCAACCTACTCCAGTATTCTTGCCTGGAGAATCCCATGGACAGGGAAGCCTGGTGGTCTATTGTCCAAAGGGTCACACAGAGTCAGACACCAAACTCCCAGTTCAGTTCAGTTCAGTTCAGTCGCTCAGTCGTATCCGACTCTCCGCAACCCCATGAATCACAGCACACCAGGCCTCCCTGTCCATCACCAACTCCCGGAGTTCACTCAAACTCATGTCCACAGAGTCGGTGATACCATCCAGCCATCTCATTCTCTGTCGTCCCCTTCTCCTCCCGCCCCCAACCTTTCCCAGCATCAGAGTCTTTTCCAGTGAGTCAACTCATCGCATGAGGTGGCCAAAGTATTGCAGTTTCAGCTTTAGCATCAGTCCTTCCAATGAACACCCAGGATTGATCTCCTTTAGAATGGACTGGTTGGATCTCCTTGCAGTCCAAGGGACTCTCAAGAGTCTTCTCCAGCACCACAGTTCAAAAGCATCAATTCTTCAGCAATCAGCTTTCTTCACAGTCCAACTCTCACATTCATACATGATCATGGGAAAAACCACAAACTCCCAAGTTAGTCCCAAACCCCTAATTTATCCCTCCCCCCACCCCCTTTCCCCTTTGGTAACCATAAATTTGTTTTCTACGTCTGTGAGTCTGTTTCTGTCTTGTAAATACATTCATTTGTATTTTTTTTTAGATTCCACATATAAGTGATTTATATAATGTTTGTCTTTGACTTACTTCAATGTGATAGTCTCTGGGTCAATCCATGTTGCTGCAAATGGCATTATTTCTTTCCATTTTATGCCTGAGTAATATTCCATTATATACATAGACCATTATCTTTTTTATCCCTTTATCTATTGATAGAAACTTAGGTTGCTTCCACATCTTGGCCATTGTGAATCGTATTGCTATGAACATGGGGCTGCGTGTATCTTTTTGAATTAGAGCTTTCTCCAGATAAATGCCCAGGAGTGGGATTGCTGGATCATATGGTAACTCTATTTTTGGTTTTTTAAGGAAACTCCATTGTGTTCTTCATAGTGGCTACACTAGTTTACGTTCCCATCAACAGTGTAGGAAGGTTCCTTTTTCTCCACACCCTCTCCAGCATTTACTACCTGTAGCCTTTTTGGTGAGTCTGACCGGTAGCGGTTGATACCTCATTGTGGTTTTGATTTGTATTTTCATGAAGACCCTTTTCAAATGAAAGTTCAGTCATATGCCTGCTCTCCTCAAAGACTTCTGGATACTGCCTTGGCCTGAAGCCCTCCCAAAGTCTGTACTGCCTCGGGGTCTGCAGTGTGAGGTGAGTGTATGTTCCTCGGTTTAGTGTTCATCACTCCAAATCTTTGTTGTGACGAGACAAAAACGGAGGAGCATACACTCCCTGAGTCCAAAATGGCGGTGGCCAAAAGACAAGGAAGGGGAAAGCCCGGGAAAATAGAACAAAGGAAGGTCCGAGGACTGGAATGAGGACCTCAGGTAGAACAAACAACACTCCTGGCTGGCCCAATTTACATAGGGCAGGCAGGGGGGGTGGAAGGCATATAAAAAGAGGAGCCAGGAACTCTCAGTTCAGCTCAGTTCAGTCACTCAGTCGTGTCCGACTCTCCACGACCCCATGAATCACAGCACGCCAGGCCTCCCTGTCCATCACCAACTCCCGGAGTTCACTCAAACTCATGTCCACAGAGTCAGTGATGCCATCCAGCCATCTCATTCTCGGTCGTCCCCTTCTCCTCCCGCCCCCAACCTTTCCCAGCATCAGAGTCTTTTCCAGTGAGTCAACTCGTCTCATGAGGTGGCCAAAGTATTGCAGTTTCAGCTTTAGCATCAGTCCCTCCAATGAACATCCAGGATTGATCTCTTTTAGAATGGACTGGTTGGATCTCCTTGCAGTATAAGGGACTCTCAAGAGTCTTCTCCAACACCACAGCTCAAAAGCATCAATTCTTCGGCGATCAGCCTTCTTCACAGTCCAACTCTCACATCCATACATGACCATGGGAAAAACCATTGCCTTGACTAGACGGACCTTGGTTGGCAAAGTAATGTCTCTGCTTTTTAATATACTATCAAGGTTGGTCATAACTTTCCTTCCAAGGAGCAAGCGTCTTTTAATTTCATGGCTGCAATCAGCATCTGCAGTGATTTTGGAGCCCAAAAAAATTAAGTCTGACACTGTTTCCACTGTTTTTCCATCTATTTCCCATGAAGTGATGGGACCAGATGCCATGATCTAACTCAGTGTAAAGCCCCAAAGATCTGTTACTTATTTTTATTTTATATTGTACTATACTTTATTTACAGTGTTGTGTTTGTTTTAGGTGTATAGCAAAGTGATACAGTCATATATATATATATATATCTGAATTAACAAAAGTAGTTCCCGTCTTTTGATGAGGAGCTTGTGGTTTACAATATAAATGGCATTATTTTGAGAGAGGGATAACTTAGGTATGGCATTGGGTTTTTTTCTTTTTGCAGCTTGAGGCAGTTGTAAAATAAATGTAGAAGCAACTGTGTATTCTATAGTATTTTTTTCATTTGGTGAAATTTTAACTGTTAATGTTTTTGGCATTGTGCTTTGTACCATTTATTAAATAAAAATTAAAAATTAAAAGAGGAGCCAAAGCTAGCTCTCTCTCTCTTCTGCTTGCTGGGGCGCTCTTCTCTTCGCGTCTTTGGATCCACATGCCCTCACACCTTGAAGACGGATTTTCCTGCTATCTTCTAAATAAAACAGAGCTTTAACACTGAGCTGTAACACTGATTTGTCTAAGAGCTATAACATGGTCCATTCGATACCTGAGAGCTCTAACACGGTCTGTCCAAGACCCGAGAGCTGTGACACGCTGAGGGGGCTTTAATGTCCATCACTCCAAATCTTTGTTGTAATGAGACAAAAACCTAGGAACATACACTCGCCTGACAGTAGCATCCCCCCAGCTTCTCCCCACTTCCCTTTGCTTCCCTGAGCTGTCACACACCAGCCTCTGGTTGCTTCCGCAGCACAACACAGCAGCATCAGAGCTTTAACGCTCCCTGTCTTCCCTCCCCAATGCCCACCGTCTTGGGATGATGCTTTCTTACCATCATCAAGTCTTGGCTCAAACCTCACCCCTAGAATATACAGAATTGTCCCTCTAGATGTCACGTGGTCTTTCCCAGGATGATGCTTCTCTAAACACATATTACCATCAAACCCTCTCAATATTTTTCCTTATTTCCTTTTGTTTGTATTTTTGTTTCTGGAAGGACAGCTTCTTCATGATAGAGTTGTAAAAAAGAAACTTTTTTATTGATGTGTTCTACCCCTCTGTCGGGAAGATCCGCTGGAGGAGGCCATGGCAACCCACTCCAGTATTCTTGCTTGGGAAATCCCATAGACAGAAGAGTCTGGTGGGCTACAGTCCATGGGGGTCACAAAAGTGTTGGAAACGATGGAGCATGCATGCCACGCCACCCCATAGTCGATTTGCAATTTACAAAATGTTGTGTTAATTTCTGCTGTCCAGCAAAGTGATTCAGTTATGTCAGGGGAGTGTGTAATTACCTCGGTTCTGTCTCGTCACCACAAAAATTTGAAGTGACGGACGTTAAAGCCCTCAGACAGACCATGTCTCAGCTCTCAGGCAGATCAGTGTTACAGCTCTGTGTTACAGCTCAGCTTTATTTAGAAAATAAAAGAAAATACATCCTCGAGGCGTGAGGGCTTGCCGACCCAAAAGACGCGAAGAGAAGAAGAGCGAGCAAGAGAGAGAGAGCACGCTCACATACGCGTGTGCAGGTGAGAGAACCACCCCCCGCCCGCCCTAGGCATTTTGGCTCCTCTTTTTATATGTTTTTTCTCCCCCTGGGCCTGCATATGTAAATTGAGCTAGCCAGGGGTGCTGTTTGTTCTACCTGAGGTCCTCACTCTGGTCCACGGACCTTCCTTTGTTCTATTTTCACGGGCTTTTCCTTTCCTTGTCTTTTAGTCACCGCCATTCCGGACTCCTTTTTCCTATTCTAACTACCTAGCAGTTATACATACATATTTATTCTTTTCCATAATAGTTTATCACAGGATGTTGATAATTCCCTGTGCTATGCACTAGAATGAGGGTCTTGCTGTTTATCCATTCTATATATCACAGCTTGCATCTGCTAACCACAAAATCCCAGTCCATCCCTGCCCCGCCACCCTTTCCCCTAGGCAACCACGAATCTGTGCCCTATGCTTGATGACAGATTTTGTAAAAAAATATATATTTATTTACTTTTTAAAATTTAGCTGTCTTAGTTGCCCCATGCAGGATCTCTAGTTGCAGCATATGAACTCTTAGTTTCAGCATGTGGGATCTAGTTCCCTGACCCAGATGGAACCCAGCTGACCTGCATTGGGAGGGCAGTCTTAGCCACTGAACCACCAGGGAAGTCCCAATGTCACAGAATTTGGATGTTGTATTCACTGATGCCTGCTGGGCACCTACAAGTAGATGGCTTAGAGTAGATGTGCAGTAGTACTTTATGAATACTCTGTAATTAAACGCATGTCGCTCTTCCAACCAAAACCAGACAATGAAGTGCACACAAACACACACACAGTGATGTTGGAGACTGAGCCTGAAGGTTGCTCGGGACTCAGAGAGGCAAGGATGGGGAGGAAATGGCGTTTCAGGAGCAGGGACTGAACATACAGAGCGTCAGAGTCACAGATTCTGACCAGGCTGGGTGTGGAGATGTTGGGAGATGCAAACAGGGGGTAATCTGTGTGGAGAGTCAACAGGGAGGGCCCACGAGGGCTTCGAATCCAGCCTGCGGTGTGGGCCCCACCGTCCCCTGCGTGGGGAGGAAACAGAGTTGCTCCGGCTGTGTGGGAAGTGGACGGGACCCGTCTCTGGTGAGTCCTCTGACCAGAGAGCTTTGTCTCCCAGCGAGAGGAAGCAGGAGGTGCCTGGGCTCAGTGACTCAAGGAAGAGATGAGGCTGCTGGAAGGACCAGGGTCAGGACGGGGAGGAGACGGACTTCAAGATGAGCTGTGCTTAGGAGGAAGAATGGACAGCACTTAGTGAATTGTTGGATCCCAGAGGAGGGAAGGGGGTGCTGAAAGGGGGGAAAGCCCATCCCCTCCCCAACATCTGGTCTTAGAGGCTGCCTTGTCATCAGTGTGACAGGGAGCCAACAGATAAGTGACTTTGGGGAGGAAGATGGCAGTTCTACTCTGGCCACGCTGAGCCAGGCAATCCCAAAGGCCATCCTGGGGGAGGTATGCAGTGTGATGTCAGGCAGTGAGATGCCTGCATCACTCACCTGAAGGGTTAACCTGGGATGGCGGTTGCGTCTGAGGTGCCCCCTGCCAGCCTGGCTGTCTTCCTCCTGCAGGACGTCACGCTGAGAGAAGAGACCAGGCTCTTTCACTCTGGCCAGAACAGGGTGCAACTGGGCAGCGGACTCACCCATCCCTCATTCCTTGTTCAGGGGCAGGAGGGGTGACAGGTGGAAGACATCAGTTGGCCCCACAGACCCTCCAGAGCATAGAAGGTACCTACAACCTTGACGGAGAATGGACAGAGAACAGCCCATACCCCAGGGGAACCCTAAGCATTGCCAACCCCAACCTCCCCCTTCCCATCAGCCTCCAGCTGGCCCTGCCCCACCCCCGGTGGTGCTGGTTCAAGGCTGCAGCCCCCTGCGCCCTGCCCTGCCCACCCCTCCCCTCTCCCAGGGTAGTGCTCACAGGAGGGCCAGAAGGCAGAGGAAGAGGAGTGGGATCTTGACAGCCGCTTCCCAGAAGGCCACCAGGACTGGCGGGGACAGAGTAAAGGGACAAAGTAGGTAATTAAATCGTTAATCCCACTAGGGGATTGTAGGTAAAGAAAAAGGTATGAAAGACCCTGCAAGTTAATGGTCACTCAAGAGAGCAGTCTTGCTTAGCAACAAAACCAAGCAGCTGCGGTATGAGGCGTGGCCCCAAACAATGAAACAACTGTGGCATGAGGACCCCACGGCCTGCCCGGCGAGCTCAGTGAGTTAATGGGCCCTAGGACAGCCTGTCTGCACACACAAAAACAATAATTTACAGAGAGAGGACGCTGCGAAGTGAAAGACCCTCACTGTACTGAGGCGTGAATTTTCCATGATGCCATGGCAGCCCCAGCTTGACCATGTGGGGACAAGCAGACTCCCCAGCATGATGTGGAAGGGGAGCTCGTGAGGGAATTGTGACGTCTACTCAAAAATGAAGAAAGAGGTGATCTTCTCCCTGTTTCCACCTTTCCTTTCTTTATTAATTTCCTTTCTTTTTCCTTTCCTTTCCTTTCTTAACCACTGAGATGTCAGGGCATGGCACCCTCTGGAAAATCGGCTTGTAAGCCTCCTCAGCATCCTGTTCTAATAAATCACTTCTTATCTGTGACTTTGCCTCTCGATGAATTATTTCTGTGCTGAGTCATAAAGAACCAGAGCTCATTGGAGCCCCCCCAAGATGCCACCTAGCGATTTCAGCACCACCTTGCCACACACCCTGACTGCCCTGCAGGAAGGTGGGACCAGGACAAATTCACCAGCTGGACCTCATCTTGTGTCCTTCGTCTCCCATGAGGACTCCAGGCCTTCTTGACTCACTGGATGCCAGACCCCATGTGCCTGGGCCTCACCCCAACCCCATGTCCTCACCTTCCAGCAGTGGAATGGGGGGTGGGGGTGGAAAATGCATGAGTTGGACTTCATGAAAACGAAAAATTCTGCTTATCAATTGACACTACTGAGAAAGTGAAAAGCCAACCCATTTAATGGGAGAAAATATTTGCACATCATAGATTTGATATGTATGTAGTACCCAGCCTATATTAAAAAAAATCAACAAAAAAAGACAACATTTTTTCAATTCAACAACAAAGAGACAAACATTGCAATTTATAAAATGGAGCAATGGATAAAAAAATTTCTCCAAATGACCAATAATTTTGTTTTTAAAAAGGAATGACATCATTACTCACTCCATAAACATAACTGAAATCATGATGAGATATTTCTTCACACCCAAATTTCTTTTGCAGTTTTAAAGGAAAATAACAACAGCAACAAGGATCTGGAGAAATTGGAACCCATATATATTGATGGTGGGAACGTAAAATGGTCCTGTCAGTGTGGAAAACAGCTGACATTTCCTCAGAAATTTAAATATAGAATCTACCATTTGACCCAGAAATCTCACTCCGAGGTATATGCCCGAGAAAACTGCAGTCAATGATCAAAAAAAAAAGTATAGCAACATTCATAGCAGCATTGTAACAGCCCCAGAGTAGAAACAACGCAGATGTCCAACCACTGCTAAACAGATAAACAGAAGCTGGTCCATCCATGCAATGAGATATTATTCAGATGAAAAGAAATTGATACTGATACACACTTAATGAGTGATCCTGGAAAATGTGCTTTTTAGGCGAAAGGAGCCATTCCACTTGTATGAAACGTCCCCATAGGCAGATCCATAGACATGGACAGCAGGTCAGTGTTTGCCCAGGGCTGGAAGGGACAATGTGATGAGTGAGTACTTCGTGGGCACCAGGCTTCCCTCTGGGATGATGAAATTCTGAGACGGATGGATTTAGGGAGTGCTGAGACTTGTACAACTTCCTGAATGTTCTCGAAGCCAACTATTGTCTATTTTAAACTGGCTAAAACGGTCGATTTTATCTGATTCTTCCTCCATAAAAATACTGCGTTTAAATAAGCAATGTTATATAGAGATGCCAGTTTTCATCTGGTACAGGCAAAGATCAAAATGTTTCACCATATATGGCCTTGGTGAAAAGGCTTTCAAAATGTACGATCCATCAAAACATGCATAAGTTACAAGCTATTGGGAAAAAATAAACAGCAGAGCTGGAGAGGTAAGGTCGTGAGTCACCACGAGGTGCTTTGAGGGGTGGGCTCTGCCCTGTGGATGTCGCCCTGCTCTTGGGGAGTGGAGGAGGAAGTGGACAAATCCCAGGGGAGTGAGGGGAGGTGGGGACAGCTGGGCACAGCAACCATGGGGCTGAGGAGGGTCAGGGACCACTGGGTTCACCCACTAGGGGGCTCTGGTCACTGGGGTGGGTCCGGAGTGAGGCAGGGACCAGCAGAGACCAGACCAGCCCTGAGCCGGAAGCAGCCTCACTCCTGACAGGCCGGGAGGGGCCTCCTTCCTACCTGTGCTGTTTCCCTGGAAGTCCCTGGTCACGGGGCTCTGTGGAGCACCTGGGCCTGGAAGAGAGGACTTCCTTCCTCAGCGGGAGGACCGGAGTGACAGAAGTGAAGTCATCCCCTCCCCACCCCCACCCAGATCTGCAGAATCCAGGAGGGACAGGCCTTACGTCCCTCCAGCCCCCTCCTCAGCCGGGCCTCCAGGACAAGGGCACCTCGCATCCCCACCCCAGCTCCCCCTGCCTGCATACCCTCAGGCCCCCCGGGCGTCCTCACCCCCCACTCACAGGTGACATTGAGCAGGATGGTCCGCTCCACCACCGCCCCACTTCTGGGGAACTTCACCTGGCAGGTGAGCCTGGTGCCGTGGTCCTGGGGCCGTGGGGTGAGGGTGAGCAATGACGAGAAGGGGGTCCTGGGGCCCAGGGAGCTGGGGGCAGCTGACGTCCAGGAGAAGATGGGGGGCGTGGCCTGCTCACAGGCCCAGGGCACGGAGCAGGTCAGGTTCCCGGGGTGGCCGGGCTCCAGGGCCCCCGGGCTGCGGATGTGGGGCTGGTGGGTGAGGGCTGGTGCGAGGAGGGGGCAGATGGGGGATAGGGAGGAGGCTTTGAGGTGTGGCCCCCCCCCAGAGAAGCTTCAGGCTTCAGTCCAGCCCCTCCCTCTGAGCCCCCACCTGCTTTACCCTCAATGCCTCCCAGGAGGAGCCCACATCCCAGCCCTGCCCTGGGACCCCCATGCCCCCCATTGTGGCCTCTCCTAGATCCACTGCTTACCTGTCACATTCAAGACGAACCGTTCAGACATGTAATTCCATCTCATATTTCCTCTTTCCACACGAAAAAAGTAGGAACCTCTGTCGGTCTTCCTGGCATCTCTGATCTCCAGGGAGCAGTTGTTGTCCCTGGGGTCCCCGAGGAGGTGGAATCGGCCCTGGGTCTCCTCCTGAACTTCACGATCTAATTTGTTTGTGGCCACGGGGGCATCCACGAATATATCGGCCCCTTCCCGGAACCAGAAGCCGTGAACAGGGGTAGAACCACTGGGGAAGCCCCTGGGATAGTGGGCAGAGCAGGGCACGCGGACACACAAGCCCTCCTGCACCGACACGGACCACGGTGCTTTCAGCCAGTATTTCGGATCCTGAGTTAGGCACCCTGGGGGGAATCGAGGATCAGCCGAGCCCCCTGGCCCCGCCGACCCCCGCCCCGCCATCCACTCACCTGCCCACAGCAGCGGCAGCAGCAGCAGCAGCATGTCTGAGCCGGAGGCTGTCTGGGCGTCCCGTGTGTGAAAAGAGAAGGGAAGGGAGAGGGAGGTGGGGCTGCGGGGACCCAAGGGAAGCTGGGGAGGAGCAAGAAACTGTTCACAGAAGAGGAACTTCAGAGCCCGAGCTCCTCCCCCTCCACACACAGCGGACAGGACACCCCTGGGCCCAGAGACCCCGGAGACCTGCCCAGAGAGGAGCTGACAAGCAGGGGCCCCTGTCCTGATCCCCATCTAGGGCTCATCCATCCAGCAGTGCAGCGGAGAGGAGGAATGTGGCTTATTACCCTCCAGCCCTCTGGACCTTGATGGAGGCTCCTCCTGACCTGTCATGGGTGCACCAGGGGGGGTCTGCAGACCTCAGAGGCATGTGGGGTGGAGCTGGGGACGGGGGTGGGTGGGTGGTGGCGGTGGGGGGATGTGGTAGATGTCTGGATGGCTGGGTCCTGCTGCCCTGGCCAGGGAGGGTCACCCTGTTGTCCAGACCAGTGGTTCTTACCCCTGCCCCCAAACGCCAGGAGACATTTGGATATTGGGTGAAACTGGCATCTGATGGGTGTGGGCAGAAGCCAGGGAAGCTTCTTAACAGGCTATACTCCACCCCCAGCCCCTACTTCTGCGAAAGGAATCATCCAGCCCCAAAGTCAACAGTGCTGGAACTGAGAACCCAGTGATTGGGACCTAGTCCAGACCCTAGAGGTCCCCAGTTCTTCCAGGCGTGGAGCTGACATTGAGTAAGACCCTGCGGGCCTTTCCCAGAGACACTGTCCCACGTCCCCTGCCTCTCATTTGTAAAAGAAAGCTAAAGTGACCATGAAACTGTTAGTCACGCAGTCGTGTCTGATTTTGCACCCCATGGACTGTAGCATGCCAGGCTTCCCTGTCCTTCACCATCTCTTTGAGTTTGCTCAAACTCATGGCTATCGAGTCGGTGATGCTATCCAACCATCTCATTCTCTGTCGTCCCCTTCTCCTCCTGCCCTCAATCTTTCCCAGCATCAGGGTCTTTTCCAAGGAGTCAATTGTTTTCATCAAGTGGGCACAGTAGAGGGAATGGGAAGGGCCAAGCTCTTTTCTGGGATTGTCTGATGTCTGTCTAGGTTCCCTCTTTCAAGGAACCAATAGCCCTGTGAGCAAGAGGAAGTCCTGACAGAAGTGTGTGTGTGTGTGTGCGTGCACGCAGAAGAGGAACCTCAGACCCTCTCTCATTGCAGCTTGGCAGTCTTGGGAGATGGTGCTCATTTACCCATTTTTCAGACAGATGCTGCAGTCCAAAGAGGGCAATGAACAACCCAAGGCACTCGGAAAGCCGGGACCTGCTGCCCCTTCTCCTGGCTGCCTCCCCGCATCCTGTCCTTTGGAACCTGCTCTGTGTACCAGGGGCTTCCCTCATAGCTCAGTAGGTAAAGAATCTGCAGGCAATGCAGGAGATCCAGGTTCAATTCCTGGGTTGGGAAGATCCCCTGGAGAAGGAAATGGCAACCCACTCCAGTATCTTGCCTGGAGAATCCCATGGACAGAGGAGCCTGGCGGGCTACAGTCCCTGGGGTCACAATGTCCACACATTTCAGAAACAAGCTCACTCAGAAGGACAATGCAGATAGTGGAGTGCAGTTTATTACACCTGCGGGCCCAAGGCAGAGTCTCCTCTTAGCCAAGGACCCCGACCAGTTTAGTGAAAACCTTATATACCCTAAGTGTACGTGCCCAAACCCACCTGCCCAAATTCTCTGAAACTAGTCTGAACAAAGGAAAAGCAAGATACAATCAAAGTTAACCCTTGATTCATATGTCTTAAGCCTAGGTAGTTAACAGTGGACGATTATCAGTAGGCCTGTGGTCATACCCCAATAAGCATAATAGAATGTATGATTCTATTCGGTTATACAGATAATTAGGGTATTCTTTTAGGGGACAGACAGCCCTGGGGCTCTTCCTTCCGGGGGCCTGTTTTTCCAGTTGGTGTGTCGTTTCCATAGATACTGGGCGTATAGCTCAAAGTCCACAGTCTGGCCCAAGATGTAGCCTGTTCTGTTTCCTCCTTCACTGTGACCCCATGGACTAGAGCCCATGAGGCTCCTCTGTCCATGGCATTTCCCAGGCAAGAATATTGGAGTGGGTTGCCATGTTGACCAAGATCAGGGTGGCCGAGTTTCACAACTCCAAGGCTCCCCCTGCCAGTCCAATGTACTTGGGGTGATGGGGCTTTGCCTAGCCAGTCTAGGAGGACAGCGGCTGGAAGTTATTAGGGCTCCACCTGTTTGCAGTTGCACAAAGGGCCCAGGTTAATATTCCTGGTGCTCTCCAGGCCTAATAAATAGGTGGGGATGGAAATTTATTAATATTCGTGGCTCAATCAGTAAAGAATCTGTCTTCAATGCAGGAGACCCAGATTCAATCCCTGGATTGGGAGGATCCCCTGGAGAAGGGCATGGCAACCCACTCCAATATTCTTGCCTGAAGAATCCCATGGACAGAGAAGCCTGGTGGGCTACAGTCCATGGGGCTGCAAAGAGTTGGACACGATTGTAGTGACTTAGCACACACACATGCTGACTGCACCCGGTAGAAATTTGCCCGGGAGGGGCTGTGACGTTTTGCTCTTCCGATAAGAAAGAACAAAGCTGAGCTCTAGAAAGAGATTAAGGACTCTATCTACGAGACAGCTTCCCTGGCTGCCGCCTGTCCCCAGGTGAGCTCTGGGACTGGCTAAGGGGAGCCACATCCAATATTGTTGCAGGGAAAAGTGAATTCTGATTCCTGGTTGGGACTGTCTCTTTGACTTGCTTTTCGTTACTTTCATTATTATGATCATACATAATGGCCTGCCTCAGAGAACCTGCCCCTCTGCCTGATTGTTAAAACTAAAGAGCCCTCGTTCAGGACTCTGTCCACTTAAGGATGGCTACAGGAAGGAAGAAATTAACACATCCCCTGCCTGAGGCTTGCCATTCTAGGAGATATTTGCAAGATTAATGACCTTTTTACTTTGTCTCCTCACCTCCCCCTGCCCCAGTCTCTGATCTATAAAAGATCCCGGCATCCAGACCCTGATAAGAGGGTTATTTTTACACTTAAATCTGCTATCCTCTTGGTCAGCAGGCTTTCTGAATAAAACTGTATCTCTTGCCTCAGAAGCCTTGTGAGCAGAGCGAGCTTGGACTCAGTAGCAGTATTAGTAGGTCTTTCTGGAGGGAATCATTTCCCCAGTATCATCAGATGTCTCTGATTCAGAGTCTGATGAGGTAGGAAACCTCAGACTCCTGACTAGGGTTCAAACAAGATGCTCCAAGTTTATAGGGAATCCAGGACGGAATGAATCAGTCCAGCTCCAGGTCTGCTTGGGGCAAGAGAGCAAGTCTCTGGAGGCTGGAATGAATTCCAAACCTGTTAGTTCAGTCGCTCAGTTGTGTCCGACTCTCCGCGACCCCATGAATCACAGCATGCCAGGCCTCCCTGTCCATCACCAGCTCCCGGAGTTCACTCAAACTCATGTCCACAGAGTCGGTGATGCCATCCCAGCCATCTCATTCTCTGTCGTCCCCTTCTCCTCCCGCCCCCAACCTTTCCTAGCATCAGAGTCTTTTCCAGTGAGTCAACTCGTCACATGAGGTGGCCAAAGTATTGCAGTTTCAGCTTTAGCATCAGTCCTTCCAATGAATACCCAGGATTGATCTCCTTTAGAATGGACCTGTAGGCACCTCCCAAGTGGAAGGGGCCTCCTGAGGGCCTCATTGCTTTAAATTCTTAGATTCTTGCATGCGTGCATGCTGTCCAGCTTCAGTCATGTCTGACTCTTTGGGACCCCCTGGACTATAGCCTACCCGGCTCCTCTGTCCATGGGATTCTTCTGTCAAGAGTACTGGAGTGGGTTGCCCTTTCCTCCTCCAGGGGGTCTTCCAGACCTAGGGATCAAACCTGCATCTCTTGTATCTCCTGCATCAGCAGGCGGGTTGTTTACCATTAGTGCCACCTGGGAAGCCCCTTAACTCCTGCAGTGAACTGGAATTGGGCTCTGAATGAAACCACTTCTAGCTGAGCCACCAGGAAAGCCCACTAAAGATTATACTCATAAATCAATTACAGTAAAGAATTTACTTATGGTTGGAAGGGACGCCCACAACATATGAGCATTAGGAATAACACAAAGTTCAGCAATTCTGTTTATCCCTTGAAGACCCGGGACAGACCTTCACCCTTAGTGCCAAAATGGTAGTGTTAACAGGTACTGGTACAAGGGCTTTGAGCCTTGTAATCTTCTAAGATGGTCTTTAAGCCTTGAAGGACTTCTTGTGCATGCGTGCCAAGGTTCTTGAGTCGTGTCCAACTCTCTGCGACTCTATGTGCCATAGCCCGCCAGGCTCCTGTGTCCAAGGGATTCTCCAGGCAAGAATACTGGAGTGGGATGCCATGCCCTCCTCCTGGGGATCTTCCCAACCTAGGGATTGAACGTGCCACCTGGGAAGCACTGAAGATCTTCTTACTTATAGGATATTAATTCCGAAAAGCGATTTTGAGAGATCTATTTGAATTTTTAAAGTCTTTATATATTTTTAAACTTTATTTATTTATTTGGCTGTGCTGGGTCTTCACTGCTGCATGGGCTTTTCTCCAGTTGTGGTGAGTGAGGGCTTCTGTGGGGCACTGGCTTCTTACTGAGCGGCCTTCTCTTGTTGCAGAACACAGGCTCAGTACTTGTGGCTCTTGTGCTTAGTTGCTCCCCAGCATGTGGAATCTCCCCAGATCAGGGATCGAACCAGTGTCTCCTACATTGGCAGGTGGATTCTTTACCCCTGAGCCTCCAGGGAGGCCCTAAAAGTCTTTAATGAATTTGTTACAACATTGCTTCCATTTCATGGTTTATTTTTTTGACTGTCGAGGCATGTGGGATTCCAGCTTCCTGACTGGGAATTAAACCTGCATCTCCTGCATTGGAAGGTAAAGTCTTAACCACTGGACTACCAGGGAAGTTCACTGGATTTCAGTGGGAGGTGTACTGTGACTTATCAGTTGGAGATTTTACCCATAAGGAGGGTAGTTGATTCCGTAGAGATAATTGATCAGTGTTTCCAGGTTCAGCTTTAGCTTTGTCAGAGATGGAAAAAAGATGTCAACGGGTCATTTAATTCACTTGCTTGGCTGCTGTCAAATTCTACAATTATTTTCCCCTTTGGAAGAAAGATAGGACAGCATGATACTTCTTTAAGGAGTCCCAACCCGATGAATACATAAGGGTGAAGGAACTAAGGAGAAAAGGGTGAGCACCTCCAAGGTCTAAACAGAGGGACAGGTTCAGAGGCAAGAATCTCTTGGGGTTCACTGGAGATCCCCACTGTTTGGATGATTTTAGTACTCAAGGCAGGGGCTCTTTTATGGTACTGGGTTGAGCACCAAACGTGTGTCTATGGCGTGAATTAGGACCAGACAGATTTACTCCCAATCTAGAGAAGTGTTTCTCAAACCAGTGAAGAGGAAGAAAGGGGGAAGAGGCCCTATAGCTCCTCAGAGCTCCATCATTGAGAATTGGGAGGGAAAAGGCAACTTAAGACCTTTAATTTATGACAATCCTTTCCTTTCCAATGTCCTGGGTTTGGTGTGTTGTTGTTTTTTTTTTTTTTTTGCAATAAGAGCAGAAACAAGGAGGGTCTTGCTTTCACTGAGGGGTCTTCAATGGCTGGAGTTAAAGATGAAGAATTTGGGGGGTCTTCCTTTTAGGGAATTCCTCTAGAGAGTGAGAGAGCTGTTCTTCCAGGTTAGCTAAATCTTCAACAGCACTTACCACCCCATCCTGGTCCTTTTTATGAGAAAGAGAGGTCCCGGTTCAGCCCATTAGCAAACATAGAGCTAAAAGCTACCTGGTTGGAATCAACCAGGAAGATCAGAATATCCTTTAAAATAAGCTGAAGCTGACTGTGATAGTCATAAATGTAAGGCAAGTGCAGAGACAAAGGGACCAAGTCGGGCAGCCAGGTAAGAAAAGGGAAGTTTATTAGAGGGAGAAATTCTCTGAAGGGATGGTCACATAGCCGGAGGTCTGGAATCTGGTGGTCTCACAGTTTGAAGACGATAGGCGCCAGTGAGCTAATGGGATGACATTTGGGCAATTTGGTCAGTCTGACGGATCACTGTGGTTTATTCTTTGTTTGGGAGGTTGACATAACGAGCCATCTTATCAGTGAGACCCCATGTGGGCCCTATCAATAAACAGGTTCATCAGATTTTTGCATGCAAGCCTGAATTTTGTCCAATCAACAGGCTTTGGAAAAACCCTAGGAATCACATGAAGTGGCCCAGTGATTGCCCAAGCCTGACCACATATTAAATTGGCAGGCTGGCCTCCTCATAGTAATCCTAGAGACTTTTCAGCCTTTTCCCAATTAGTGGCTTTCACCCAATGGTGGAGTCAACGACAAGCCTTCACTTATAAGCATATGAACTAACTGATGAGTTGGCAGAACCAGGGTGATAAGTTAGGCTGACTCTATTAAAGGGTGTCCACTTCAAGCAAAACACAGAGCATCTAAGTTTTATTCAGGGTCTTCCTGAGGACTGTAGCCTGGGTGACAGCTCAGAGGAACTGCTCCAAAGAGGAAGGGGAGGAGCCAGTGTGTTTTTGCATTTGGGGGCTGGGGAAAATGTGTCATCAAGCACACATCTTGGTAACTGATCACTGCTCATCACAAAGAACAGATATGCCAAGTTAATGATTTTAGTGCTTTTTTGAGTATGACTGATGCTGAAGTCTGGGATCATTGAAATTCTTCCTGAGCTATGCATCTTGGGCCCTGATTATCCAAAGCACAGAGTACCTCATCCTGAACTCCTCTCAGGGTGCACTGTCCGTGGGAGACTGCAGCAGGTAGTGACTGAACCCTTGTACAATTAGGTGATGAGTGATGCTGTTTGTTCTCTTTTTGATCACAGGTGGTCCAATTCTGTTTTAAGAAAATTAGGTTGAGATATCAAAAATTCCACATAATGGTCATTGATATTCTAAATTGCCAGTGTCCAAGGTACTTCCTTGTGGGTATCAAGTCCTAAAGATAATCACCCACTCAGAAGAGTGTCTCTTCCCCAGCCCCTCCCACCATGTGGCTCAGAGTCCATCTCCGAGCAGGAAGGGGGTGGAGACCACAGTTCAGGGCCTGAGATGACGCAGGTCTATTAAAGGGGACAGGAAGCGGCCAGGTCCCTGGAGAGATCCCTCTAGCAGGAGGACCGGAGTGACTCATGGACCTTTCCAGACCCAGGTGCAGACTCTGGAGAAAACTAGCCCTTGTGGGTAAGAGAGTTGGGCTACCATGATGGGGGAGGACAGGGGGAGAAGGAAGTGACCCAGGAGAACTTTCATGAACTCACACACTTGGGCACGGCTTGCCCAAGACAAACACACACACACACACACACAGCATTCATCTCTACCCGCCACAAAGCATGATGAAATTAAATACCAGTGCACAAATCCCAGCAATCACTTCCTCTGGGTTCACCTCCTCTGCCCTGATCCCCCCCACCACCTCTCTGGCAGGACCCTTCCCAATCCCTCACTTTCCCCCAAAACACTCTGCTTCCTCCTCATCCTGACCACTCTCACGTTTCCCTAGTGGCCACGTACACTGTCCTTCAAAACCTCTAGGGTCCACACCTGGAGCTCTAGGGGAGGGGGTCTTCGCTATCTTTGCCTCCTCCATGGAGGAGATTCCCAGAGCAGCAGACGCCTGCCAAGATAAAAGATACACACCCACACTGGGGTCTGTGCCACTGAAGCTACACGGTAAATCAAAGACAGTGTAAATCCTCTTGGGTGAGTTAAATCCACCCAGGTAACCATTCTGAGCCCTCCTGCTGGGTTCCACCCTGACCTCCGGGATCTGGGGACACAGAAGTGAGTCAACAAAGAAGATGGACATGGGGAGGACAGAGCTAGGGTGCCAGGGATCTAGAAATGGGAAGCGCATGTGCAGAAACCCAAGCCAGAAGAAAGGGAAGTGGGTCAAGAGAGATGTGTGTGCACGACTGGGACACGCAGCCTGGATGCTGCGTCTTCTGATGAGTGAGTGGAATGGATGAAGGTGGTGAGCAGGGTAGACGTGACTCACCCAGAGCCTGCGTTGGGTCCTGGAGGCCAGTTCGCTAAGAGTGTGAGGGCACTGGGGAGCCGTGGAAGATACGTGAGCAGAGGGAGAGCAGGGTCACCTGTGGGGCTTCGTAAGGATCCACAAAACTGACCTGTGAGGATGCGCTGGAGGCTGAGTATCCAGGGAGGAGGCCAGCCTGGAACAGGACGATAAAAGAACGGACCAGGGCAGGGGCTGAGGGGATGGAGAGCCGGGGAACAGACGGCCAAGCCCTGCAGGAGCTAGAAGCCTTGGACCCACTTTCCAAGGTCTCTGTGGATCACGATCTGCGGTGTCACCCTGTGTGCATATACGTATGTGTGAGTGTTTTTTCCGTTTGTCTTCCTCAGCCAGTCTGCTGGCCTGCGGGATCCGCCAGGCCTCCAGCCAAATCTACATCGCCCCGGATTCACTCATCGGAGTGGAAAGATATTCAAGCTCACTGGCCATCGAGAATGTCCCTGAAGATGTTCAGGAATACAGCTGGCATCGGGGTGCAAATGACACTGAGGAAAATCTGATTATCAGCTACAACGCCACATCTCATTCCAGGCGGGATGGGCCCATGTACAGCGGCCGGGAAAGTGTATCCATTAGAGGTACCCTGAGGATCAGGAGGTCACAGTTAAATGACACGGGGAACTACACAGTGAGGGTTGACACCATCAGTGACACCCAGAAAGCCACTGGCTGGCTCGAGATTCTAGGTGAGTTGGCAGCTGCCCCACCACCCAACTGCAGCTGAGTTGGACTGGAGGTTTAGGGAGTGATGTCCCTGAAAGCTCACACTGTCCTGTCTCCACCCACCTCCAGACGACACTGGGAGCCTTGGTGGATGGTAGCCCAGCTTCTCCCCAGAAATTGGACCCTCACTACTTTCAAGGGCTCCAGGTTCCCTCTCAGTGTATTACTTATCTCCTGCTGTGTGACAAGTGGGACAAATAGCCTCAAACTTAGTAGCTTAAAAGAACACCCACTTCTGTGAGTCAGAATTTCTGATGTGGCTCAGCCATTTCCAGCGCTGAGACTCACAGAGTGTTGGCCAGGGTGGTGTTCTCATGTGTGACTCTATCTACGGGATTTCACATCCTGGCTATTTGCCTTTTCAAGGCCAACAAAAATCTCTCTATCTGGAGAGGAGTCTAATACCACAAAGCTAGTGATGGGATTGACAGACAGCCCATCACCTTAGCCATAGTCAATAGGCTACAACAAAGTCAGGAGCTCCACTCACATTGAGGGGATGGGGTTACAGAGGGGTTATACCATGGAGTGGAGATCATGGGGCCATCTTGGAATTCTTTCTACTCCAGTGAGCTCTTTGTGCCCCACAGGGCTAGGGCAGGACAGTGTGGATTTTGAAGGCTGGAAGGATTTAGTTCACCTCTGACTCTTTATATACCATGTCACCTTTTGAGCCTCAGTTTTCTCATCTGTAAAATGGCAGTATTATCCATCGCTGTGATCTGCCTTAAGGTTAGAGGAAGAAATTTGTAGAGAATTGGAACAGTTAATGGGAGGAATTGTTATGGAGAGGAAACACCATCTCTCACTTTGAGTTCTATCTGCACTTCCTTTGATGGGGGTGTCCTGGTTTGGGGGTTCAGAAGCAACCATCAGACCGCTGGACAATAGTAAGAACTCACAGTTATTGTAATGGAGCCATAGAGATGGTCCAGAGTATTGGAAGACAGGTCAGTAGAGAACCCCCTTCTCGACTGCCTCGTCCTCATCCCTGCTTCTCTGCCCCTCAGCCCTAGGGATGCTCTCTTGCCAGGATCCTAGACCCCATCTTATAATTCTGGGCTTCTCCCCCAACATACCCTGAAACCCCCATTGGAGAGTAGCAGAGCATGGGGGAGACAGATCCAACCCCTAACCTTCTCCTCCCTGCTTCACCCAGAGTTGGAAATCCCGCAAATCTCAGTCAACACCACCTCCGTCGTAGATGGCGAGGATGCGGTGGCTGCCACTTGCTACACCAATGACAGCCACATCCAGTGGTATGTGAATTATGCAGCGGTGTCCAGCAATTACCGGATGACCCTCTCCCCGGACAACAAGACCCTCGTCATCCGAATGTTCGGCCGCTTCGACTCGCCGCTTCAGTGCGGGGTAGAAATTCTCCCAGAGCTCATCCAGAAAAGTGACCTCGTCTACGTGACAGTGGCCTGTGAGTGTTCTGGGGTCGTGAGAGTGAAGCCGAGGATGGGGCTCAGGGTTTTCCCACGGCAGAGCAACAAGACCAGCAGAACTGGAGGGAGCGGCATGAGCCGCCTTGCAGACAGCTGCCCTGGGTTCCAATCCCAGGTTTGACTATTTAACCCTTGGGCCTCAGAACCCTGGTCTCCACTCGGTTTAAAATGGGGGCCCTAATCCCTACCTCTCAGATTAGAAATAGTGTGGATTTGTGACACCTGCCTCTTGTGTCATGAGGGGACTGCTTACAACCAATTGTTTCAAACATCACTTTATTGATTTGTTTCTGGCTGTGCTGGGCCTTCACCGCTTGGTGCAGGCTTCTCTGCAGTTGCATCGAGCTGGGGTTGCTATTTGCTCTGGTAGCTCCTCCTGTTGCTGAGCACGAGCTCTAGGGTGGGTGGGCATCAGTGGTTGCAGCTCCCGGGCTCTAGAACGCAGGCTCAATAGTTGTGGGCTTGGGCTTGTGAAATCCTCCCTGATCGGGGATGGACCCCACATCTCCTGCATTGCCAGGTGGATTCTTTACCACTGAGCCACCAGAGAAGCCCCTACAACCGTTTCTTAAAACGACATTTCATTTCTTAATTTTTCAAAACCCAACTGTTCACGAGTCTTCAAATTCAGCTCATTTGAATAAAACTGATCATTTTATTCAGTTCTAAATTTAGTAAAATCGTGTTCACTTTTGCTGTTACTGGGATGGGATTGATTATACTCCCCTAAGGAGTCTGCTTTTCAAACTAAATTATGCATTTTATAGATGCTCTGTTAAAGTCTTCTGCTGCCCATCAGCACAAGTTGGTATCCCACTAAGACCTGCTCAGATTCTCAAACAAGTCTTGTAAATCCAAGACACTGAACTTAGAAAGGCAGTGAAACTCAGATTCTTTGAAACATTCCAGGACTGTTCACACTGATTCAACTCTTTCATCTCTTTCAACTGGGAAACACACTAAGTCTAGCATCGTTATCACGTTTAAATCTGGAACCACTCTTGCAGTGTCTCAGATTTCCTAATCCGAGAGCTGTGGACAAAGGGCTCATCATTTCTGACCTTCCCACACTGCTCACTGGCCAGAGGTTCAGAACCAAAGCCAAAGACAGAGGGGCTGCAAGTGTTCAGGGAAATTCCTCCCACGTCATTAGGATACTTGCCTGGTCCTTTCGTAGGTCAACAGGGGACTCGTGAATCCCTAAACCTTTCCTCTCAGCCTCGTTATCCTTAAGCATGAAATGGATCAAGAGTGGCTGTGGTCACATGAGTTGTGTGGGAATTCAGTGAGTGTGTGTGAATGTGTGACATGTTTAAAACAGTGTCCAGAGTGCAGTAGGTGTGAAGCCTGCTTCTACTTTTACTTTTCTATTTTATTACGAAGTGAAGGGCAGCCAGGGAGCTGGGCTGTAGTACCTCTTGGCAACAGAAGATGCTACGGTTACTGTCATTGTCATTGACTCAACTGCCCTGGCTGGGATGGGTCTCTGAGTCTGCTTGGGGTACAGAGTGGGGGCATCTTGGGGCTGGGGGAGGACTTCGTGTGGACTGAGGGAAGGATTCGGGACCCCCATGTGTCAGAAGCATGGTTCCAGGGGTCCTTCCCTGTCTCTGCAGATGGGCCCTACAGTCTACTGCTCAGGAGCAGTCCCACTGACTTCAGTGGCGTCCTGTCTGCTGAGATCGGCTCCCAGGTGGAGATGGAGTGCATCTCCTATTCCAGACCAGAATCTAAGTACCGCTGGATCCACAACGGCTCCCTCCTGAGCTTCTCAGAGAAGAACATCACCCTCCCGAGTCTGACCTGGGACCAGATGGGCAGATACAGGTGCATCGCGGAGAACTCCGCCACCCAGCTGACCTTGTATGATGAAGTCCACGTCCAGGCACCTTGTGAGTGCAGGAGAGGCCCGTCGCTCTCTCCAAATCTCCCCACTTCTATGCCTCTGCCTGGGGGATGCCTGTCGTCAGAAATGTCCTCTTCCGTGTGTTGCCATGCTCACAATAGTCAGATGAAGTCCCCCCAACCTCCCAAGTCCAAGTCCAAACTGCCTCCTTTATGAAGCCCCCAGAGTCCTCAGGTCAGAGTTGGAGCGAATTCCAGGGATGCAGGATCAGCCAAGACTGATGGAGCATTTACACTAGCAGCCACCATTCTAACCTGGGTGATTCTAACCTGGGTGACCCTCCAGTCTCCCTATAGCGTAAGTGACCATTATTAGCATCACCTCCACTCTACGGGTGAGCAAATGGAGCCACAGAGAGTTTGGGTGCTTTGTTCAAGGCTCCAGTTCTTATGGGCAGAGGACGCAGGATTCAAACCCTGGCCGACTGACCTCACAGCCTCTACCCTCCACGGATCCACGGGGCTGCTCTGAGATGAGGGAGAGGAAACACACCAGGGGAGGTGGTGCAGGGGAGGTGGGGAGCTGCCCATGGTGTGGCCTCTGGAGCAGGTTAGGAAGGAGTCTGCACGTGGGGGAGGCACCTATTCAGGGACCCCACGTCTGATCTTCTACACTACGGAGAGAGATGGACAGGCTTGGGAGAGAGCAGGCATGCAGGGCTGTGAAGAGCAGGAGCTCTGGAGCCCGGTGACCTGAGATCAAATCCCAGCTCTGCCGCTGCCCCTCTGCATGAACAGCGGGAGCAGCGTCACGTCTCTGAGCCCCAGTTTCCCCCTCTGCAGTTTGGTAGTGAGGGTTCTAGTTGATGGGGTTGCTGCACGAGGGAAATCAGACAGGGCACTAGAAGCCGTCAGCCTGGCTCAGAATGACGTGAGTGGACACTGACTGGGGGCTGGAGACATTTATTTCAGTCACTCCGCACTCTCTACTAAGCTTCAAACAATACAATTTTTGTGTATGAATGATGCCTCATTTCATGCCATTCGACACCCACTTGACTATGAAACTTCAGGAGGACAGAGGCTGGCAAGCACTTTGACCATCATTTGTCCCCAGTTTTTAACACGGTGCCTGGCACACAGTTGGAGCTCAGTGAATGAATCCCTGTGGAACAAGTTCATGGCCCTGTGTATCCAGCGCACCCTGCCCTGCCGCCCTCTCTCCCCTTACTTGGGTTCATGCTTTTCCAGAGCACTTCTTGCTACCTGTGATGAAGTGGGAGGTTTCTTTGCTTAATTGCTGACCTGCCCCACTTCCCAGCTAGAAAGTCTGCTCCATCAAGTCAAGAAGTTTCTTTTGTTCACTGCTGAGCCCCCAGCACCCAGAACGGTGCTTCACACACAGCAGAAGGTGCTGAGAAATCGTCAAAGAGCAAATGTGTGAGCGTGCGAAGGGATGAGCGAATGATGCTCTTGACCTTCATGCATCTTCTCCTCCTAGGGCGCCGGCCCGTTGTCAGCAGAAGTTTCACTATCTCAGGATCCTTGTTGGTGTTTCTCATCATATTCACAGTTCTGGGCTTCACCCACTTCCTTATGGTCCTGATCCGTGCCCTGTTCAGACATTACTCTACCAGGTAGGTACCTATTGCATTGGGCCCAGGGTGGGACACTGGCCAGGGACTCGAACTCAAGGGACAGCACATCCTTGAGAGGGGAGGCAGAGCCAGAATGAAGAAAGGACCAGCCAGGAACTGAGCATTCAGGGATCATCTGGGCAAACAAATAAATAACAAGGACATGAGGCTCCATCTGCTCACCTGTAAAGTGGAGGTGATGATAGGACTGATGCTGAAGCTGAAACTCCAATACTTTGGTCACCTGAGGCGAAGAACCGACTCATTGGAAAAGACACTGATGCTGGGGAAGATTGAGGGCAGGAGGAGAAGGGGGAGACAGAGGATGAGGTGGTTGCATAACATCACCAACTGGATGGACATGAGTTTGAGTAAACTCCAGGATATAGTGAAGGACAGGGGGGCCTGGCGTGCTGCAGTCCATGGGGTCACAAAGAGTCAGACACCACGTAGCGACTAAACAGCAACAATAACAGCAAAGTGGAGGTGATGCTGATAACAATCACTTACTCTGTTCAGAGGCTGGTAGTGGCACCCAGGTTACGTGGTGGCTGCTGGCATGGAGGAAGTGCTCAGAGAATGTTGGCTCTCCTTATCTCCCTGGAATTTACCCCAACTCTGATCTTAGGACTCTAGGGACTTCATAAAAGGAGGTAGTTTAGACTTGAAGTTGTGTAAAGTTTAGGAAGTTGTGTGACTTTGGGCAAGTGACTGCCCAGGAACCTCTGCAAACTCCTGTTCTTTCAGCCACAAAATATATCTTATGTATTTGTTTGGTGAGTTCAGGACAATTTCTATAAATGATCTACCATAGTGCCTGGCACAAAACAGGTGTGAAATTCATCATCATCAATAATCAAGCCAGGTAATACCTATACCTTTTCCAGGAACACTCAGTCTGTTTTCCCTCTCCCCCGCCCCACAGCATTGCTCTCTAGCGACCTTAAGACCTCAGAAATATTAAACTGTGCAAATGTTGGAGACACTCATTGTAAGGGGTAAGCCCCCAGATTCATTCTCTCTCTTAGGAGTACGGGGGCTTGGAAAGAAGAAGCTGACCCCTCATCTTCCCAGGACTCACAGTTTCCGATGGATCCCAGATCTGACTTCTTCCCTAATTTCTCTCCATAGGGCAAATCGTTCTATATGACTGTCCGCCTCAGACCTAGAGGATAAAACCGGACAGGTAAGGAGGTGAGGCGGGAGTGAGAGTCCCCATAGGGACGGGCTAGGCTGGAAGGGGCTCAGGGACTGACTGGAAGGGACAGTCAGACAAGGGACTTGGGCCAGTCACGCTGGGACTGAAGGTGGAGGCTCCCGGAGAATGGCTACAGTCTGCTCCTAGGACCCGGGGGTGGGAGGGTGGGGAACCCCAGGAGCGCATGGCTACGGACCACTCCATCTGCCAATCTGAACCAGCCAATGGGATACAGATTGGGGCGGGGCATGCGCGGAGCTCGGGGTTCTAATTCCCACGCCTCTTCCCCACAAGTAAATTGGATTCCAACTTCTCTACTTCGTTAAGCAGACCCTGTGGGACCATCAGAGAGGCTCCAAAGATGCCCCATCTCAGCATCACCAGTGGCAGAGAGACGGAACCACAGCGCATGTCAGGTGAATGTCATGGTTAGAAACTTCGCTGGGCAACGAAACTCACTGGTGTGCGAAATGTTCACAACTTGATGCTGCTCTGGAAACGCACAATACAGACCTGCATCTGATAGGACCCTGTTGTGAAAAATATAGATTAGTTCATTGATATAGGTACAATATTATAGTATGTGTACACACACACATATTTGCTATATATATCCAGTGAGATGGTTGGATGGCATCGTGGGCTCAATGGACATGAATTTGCACAAACTCATGAGATAGTGAAAGATAGGGGAGCCTGGCATGCTGCAGCCCATGGCGCAAAGATTGGGACATGACTTATCAAGTGAACGACAATGACAATATCCACATATAGATCTACCATATGTATCTCCATATATATATAAATATCTGTGCACAAATTGCAGAAACTGCTAACTCTTAATGGTGCTATCTAAATTTCCCTTTTTGCACTTTACTGCATGCTCTGAAGTGTTTTATTTTTCCTTCTCAAAGTGTATACATTGTTTTCATATTTAGTATAAGAACCAATAAAATTAAAACAACATACAGTTTATTGAGACCTCGTCATGCCATTTCTGGAACTTCTTCTTGAGCTCTCTTCATGCATGTGTCCAAAAATATCTAAGTAAATTTGCTCATCCCCATAACAGAACAGAAAGAAGGGAGGGCGGGAGAAAGAAAAAGAGAGACTCTCTCCTGGCCAGAACTATGGGAGTGTGGAGGCCCAGGCAAGCCCCTGTGGTGGTCGCTGCTCTCAGGAAATAGCTGACTGCTTGAAGGTTCATGAAGCAGTTAGGGCCATTTCTGGACACAAGGCGGTCTCCTGGGCCCATTGCTTAAGACCTCTTCTTCCGTCTTGGGGCCCTCTAGCCTTCATCCCCTCATCTGTATCTGCCTGTCCCCGAGTCACTAGGTCATCCACTGCCGTTTCTTCAATAAAAATCAAAAGTCCTCATGGGAGGTTATTTCGTGCAAACACATGGCCAAGGGGTCTGCTGGCTGCCTGACCCAACAATAGCCCATGAGGAAGAGACCCTCAGAACCCTGGAGGGGCGTGAGTCCCAACGCTGCCCTGAGTAGCTGGGTGACCCCAAGGCAGCCGCCTAACCTCTCTGAGCCTGGTTCTTCGTCTCCATAACCTGAGTGACACTTTGCATTCCTCAGGATCCTTTAGCTCACCTGGCACAGAGCCTCACACCAGCCAGGTGCTTGGCAAAGATCCCAGGAAGCCATACGTGTGTCTGATCGTTTTTTAGAAGAAAGCTACTGTCAGACTCCACCGCCCAGCTGGGACCCAGCAAGGGCACAGGCAACCTTGCACACCCCGATTCATTTCCCAGCCTGATTCAGAAGTGACAATGCCTCCAGGAACTTTGAATTAATCCCTGGTCTCAACTGGGGGTGTGGGGAAGTTATGAATTCTGCTGTTCAAACCCGGAAGGCATCCTGGGTGGGGCTGGACAGTGGCCAAGCCATGTCAGGTAAACAGGGACCTTCCTCTGGGAAGAGCGATGAGGTTTTTTTTTTTTTCATCATGAGCACAGGAAGGGAGAAGAAAAAGAGTGGGCCGGGCTTTCTGCCTGTCACTGCCTGGATCCACCCACCAACCGGGCTCGGGTCATTCCAGGATTGCAGCTGAGGGGCTCAGAAAAAGCTGAGAGGGTTGTTACAAACAGTGATTCAGGAGGAGGAAGAGGAGGAGGAGGCAACAGGGCTCCCAGTCCTTGTTAGGAAAGAATCGGGACTGTGAGCTTCCGTGAGAAATTCTTCTCAAGATTTGAGACTGTCTGCCCCGTCCCAGACTCCCAGCTCCCTCCCCCGTGGAGTCGGATTGGAAAGAAGTGCCTGCTATTGCATCTTGGTGCCACGTCTATATGTTCTCCCTACACACCCCACCCCCTTTTTGTGGCCTCTGTGCTCCATTATTTAACCACCATTGCTGTTATTTAGTCATTAAGTCGTGTCCAACACTTTTGCACCCCCGTGGACCACAGCCTGTCATACCTATGCATTAAGATGCATTAGATTCACAGATATTTCCAAAATCGCCTGATGCAAATAATAAAAAAATAAATACATCCCTCATAGGCTTCCCTCATAGCTCAATCAGTAAAGAATCCACCTGTGTGCAATGCCGGAGACCCTGGTTCGATTCCTGGGTTGGGAAGATCCAATGGAGAAGGAAAAGGCTACCCACTTCAGTGTTCTGGCCTGGAGAATTCCATGGACTATACAGTCCATGGGGTCGCAAAGAGTCGGACACAACTGAGCGGCTTTCACTTTCACGATACAGACTTCCCTGTAGCTCAAACGGTAAAGAATCTGCCTGCAAGGCAGAAGACCAGGATTTGTTCCCTGGGTTGGGAAGTTCCTCCGGAGAAGGGAATGGCAATCCATTCCAGTATTCTTGCCTGGAAAATTCCATGGACAGAGAAACCTGGTGAGCTACAGAGTCTGTGAGGTTGCAAAGAGTTGGATGCAACTGAGCAACTAACACACACAAACACATCCCAAGTTAACCATTGTGTATTCCCACTGACAGAGAGGGGCACGTGCTCTGTGTCTACACCCAAACCTATATGTCCATAAGAAAAAGTCAAATCACTCTATCGTACACTTGAAACTAAAATAATCATGTCAGTCAGCTGTGTGTGCTCAGGTTTCCAACTCTGCGCAGCCCCACAGACAGCAGTCCACCAGGCTTCTGTGTCCACAGAGTTTTCCAGGCAAGAATACTGGAGTGGGTTGGCATTTCCTTCTCCAGTGGATCACGTTTTGTCAGAACTCCTCACTATGACTCATCCATCTTGGGTGGCCCTGAGCTATGCCTCATAGCTTCATTGAGTTGTGCAAGCCCCTTCGCCAGGACAAGATGAAGGAGGAACTTCTGATACTACACATTAATTTTGCCTATTCCTGAGCTTCATATCAATGGAATTATAAGGTATGTATTCTTTTGCATCTGGTTTCTTTCATTCAACATGTATTCAAAATTCATTCTCATTACATGTGTTGTTCTTGTTGTTGAGGACTAGTATTCCATTGCATGGATATACTGTACTTTGGTTATCCATTCTCTTCTAGTATTTGGGTTATTTACACATTTTGGCCATTATAAATAATGCTGCTGTAAGCAGTCACATATAAGGGTTTGTGTGGATATTTGCTTTTATTCTTCCAGAGTAAATTTCTAGGAGTAGAATTGCTGGGTCATAGAATGGATGTATTATGCTTCAGTTCAGTTCAGTTCAGTCGCTCAGTCGTGTCCAACTCTTTGCGACCCCATGAATCACAGCACGCCAGGCCTCCCTGTCCATCACCAACACCTGGAGTTCACTCAAACTCATGTCCATCGAGCCGGTGATGCCATCCAGCCATCTCATTCTCTGTTGTCCCCTTTTCCTCCTGCCCCCAATCCCTCCCAGCATCAGAGTCTTTTCTAGTGAGTCAACTCTTCGCATGAGGTGGCCAAAGTATTGCAGTTTCAGCTTTAGCATCAGTCCTTCCAATGAACACACAGGACTGATCTCCTTTAGGATGGACTGGTTGGATCTCCTTGCAGTACAAGGGACTCTCAAGAGTCTTCTCCAACACCACAGTTCAAAAGCATCAATTCTTCGGTGATCAGCTTTCTTCACAGTCCAACTCTCACATCCATACATGACCACTGGAAAAACCATAGCCTTGACTAGACGAACCTTTGTTGGCAAAGTAATGTCTCTGCTTTTTAATAAGCTGTCTAGGTTGGTCATAACTTTCCTTCCAAGGAGTGTCTTTTAATTTCTTGGCTGCAGTCAGCATCCACAGTGATTTTGGAGCCCAAAAAATAAAGTCTGACACTGTTTCCACTGTTTCCCCATCTATTTCCCATGAACTGATGGGACCAGATGCCATGATCTTAGTTTTCTGAATGTTGAGCTTTAAGCCAGCTTTTTCACTCTCCTCTTTCACTTTCATCAAGAGTCTTTTTAGTTCCTCTTCACTTTCTGCCATACAAAACTGCCACATCATCTTCCAAAGCAGTTGTACTATTTACATTCACTCCCCCCAGAAATGTGTGGCTTCCCAGGTGGTGCAGTTGTCAAGAATCCACCTGCCAAGGCAGGAGACACATGTTCAGTCCCTGGTTTGGGAAGATCTTGGGAGTGGGAAATGGCAACCTACTCCAATATTCTTGCTTGGAAAATTCCACAGCCAGAGGAACCTTGTGGGCTACAGTCCATGGGGTCACAGAGAGTCTGACATGACAGTCTGAGCACACTCAGAAATGTACAAGAGTTCCAGTTCCTCCACATCCCCTCCAATATTTGGTATGCTTAGGTTTTAAAATTTTAGCCACTGTAACAGTTGTGATAGGACATCTATTGTGATTACAATTTTCATTTCTCTGGCATCTCCTGAGCACTTTTTCATGTGTCATTTGGATCTCTTCTCTTACAAAAATATATAAACAAGTCCTTTTTCCCAATTTAAAAATTAGGTTGTCATCAGTGTAAAAAGTAATATTCAACTGAGCAGATTTAAAAATCTAATTAGATATGTGCTTATTCATGAATCAGGCAACATCTCACTGAACAAGTAGAAAGATGTACAAAATGGAAGTCTTTTCTATCAGAAGGGTGCAGGGACCAGGAAAGAATGAATTACCTCATCTTTCCTTGGGAGATAGAGATCTATATGGAACATCATCTCTAGTGCTGACCAGAAAATTCCAAATTGACTGGTTAAAGGTCACATCCTTGGGAGGCTGAAATTGCAATTAGGTTAGGTAATAAGTGTTGTTTGCTGATATGGGGCTTAGCAGGTATGACTCCATTTGGGGCCCAACTTCTTTTTTGAAAACAATGGTTTATCAGCTAGCAAGAATTCTTTGTATATAAGTTCAACCTGTCTTTCAGGGATCTCTTGATAGATAGATAGATATGATTTTTTCCCACTTTATAGCTTCCCTTTTATATTCTTAATGCTGTCTTTGATGAACAGAAGTGTTTAATGAAGTCTAATTTATGTATTTTTACGCTTAGTATTTTGGATGTCCTTTAAGAATTCTTTGCACATCCATAGATATTCTTCTAAGTTTTCTTGCAAAGCATGGGTTCTAGGGTGCAGGGGCTTCGGTAGGTGTGGCTCGAGGGCTCTAGAGGCTCAGGAGTTGTGGTGCGTGGGTTTAGTTGCCCCACAGCACGTGGGATCTTAGTCTCCTGACCAAGAATCAAACCCATGTCCCCAGCATTGGCAGGAGGACTCTTAACCACTGAACCACCAGGGAAGTCTGAAATTACTTTAAATTGTATTATATTTAACCCACCATATCAAAAATATTTAAACATGGCATTGTTAACCAAAAAAAATTCACAATGTGAGAGTTGTGAGTTAAGCTTTCTTCAGGGCAAAATGAGGACTGTAGCCCCGGAGACAGCCTTTCTAGGTCTAAGAAACTGCTCCAAAGAGGTAGGGCAGAAGGTCAGTATATATGTGACTTAGGAACATGCAAGCAAGCACATTTTTTTTTTTTGCCACTTCATTTATTTTTTTAATTAATCACATATTTTTTTGAAGAAGGTTTCTGCTCGCCTTGTGAAGGTTACAGCTAGTCATGAGGAGCAGACGTCACCAGGAAGGAATTGAGTGCTTTTCTAGACATAAGGAGATGCAAGAATTGGGCTCATAAAATCATCTCCTGGAAATATCTAACTGAAGACCTGTCCTGCCGGTTTTTCCCACAGCACAGGTACCTCATTTCTGACCTCCACCCTGAACTCTTTTCAGGGGGTGACGAAGGTCAGCAGCTACAGCGGCTCAGGATTTGCTCTTTGTCGAGGTAGATGGCAAGTGCCAATTTGCAGGGGACAGAGTCAATATTAAAAAGTATGAATGAGACTCTCTTCAGAAATGGGGGTTGGGGTAAAGCAGAAGGGGGCCCCGAGGGAGGCAATGGACCAAAGCCTGAGGTTGTCTGGGGGTCACACCTCGAACCGCCCTTGTAATCCCTCCATCTTCCCCTCTCCTCACCAGCCCTAAGCCACACACCCCACACCCTTATTTCTTGGATGCTGGAGCCCGGACGCCCCGGGAACCTGACCTGCTCTGCGCCCTGGGCCTGTGAGGTGGGCATGCCCCCCACCTTCTCCTGGACGTCAGCTGCCCCCACCTCCCTGGGCCCCAGGACGCCCTCTCATCGGTGTTCACCCCATGGCACCAAGCTCCCCTATCAGGTGGCCTCGCCTGGAGCCGAAGTGAGCACAGCAAGGATCGTCCACCTCAACGTGCCCTGTGAGAGCTGGGCCAGGACACCCGGGTCCCTGACGGGGTCGGGAGGGCAGCCATTACCCGTAACCAGGGGTTACGGGCCTCGAACATTGGGTCCCAGAATTTGGCCTGGGAGGGGGTCAGGAGGATCCCTGCCCCATCCTTTCCCCATTTATGCAGCTCCTGAGGACACAGGGCCCAAGTCCACTGAGGCCTCACTACTGACATGGGTCTGCCATGTCTCTCTGTCACAGACTTTCCACTGAACTTGACCATGACCATTGGCCAAGAAAACGGCACAGGTAGGAAGGAGGCCTCTCCCAGGCTGTAGGAAAGGGCTGCTTCAGGCCCAGGGCCCTGTCTAATCCTGGCCCCACCTCAGTGATCCGAGACCCTCTTGTGGATGAACCCAGTAGCTCTTCCCCCTTCTCAGCCCCCGTGACCACTGTGCCGTCCAAGAAACAGAATGCTGCTGGCCCCTCAGGATCTCCTTCTTGTTTCTCCTCCTCACCGCACACCCACTTCCCTCAATAAGCCCCAGGGGGGAAAAAGGGGAAAGTGTTAGCTCAGCTGTGTCCAACTCTTTGCGACTTCATGGACTGTAGCCCACCAGGCTCCTCTGTCCATGGGATTCTCCAGGCGATAATACTGGAGTGGGTTGCCATACCCTTTTCCAGGGGTTCTTCCTGACCCAGGGTTCAAACCCACATCTCCCACATTGCAGGCAGATTCTTCACCTGATTTCTGAGCCACTAGGAAAGCCCCAATAAGCCCCTAGCCTCTGTAGCTTTATCATCTGAGCGTGCTGCCTTTGGTACTAAGCTTTGCACTTGTTTTTCTTAAGACTTGGTATAGAGAAAAAAAATCCATGTTTTTTTCCATTCAGCTTCATGCATCTGCCCATCTTATCACCCCCTCATGGAACCGTTACCCATAACCTGGGGTAGGTCAGTGTTGTGATCACTGAGAAGGGAAGGTTCAGGGGGTAAGCATACATGGGCATGCCCACGCTATCATCAGCTCTTGCATTTTCAGCTGATATCTCATCTTGCAGCCCCATCCCCTTCTTGGGCCCCCTCCTTCCTGACCGACTCATTGTCTCCTAGCAGGGGCAGTTATAGTATCTCGGTGCTCAGAAGGGCTGTTTCCCATGGTCCCTAATTTGCAAACAAAAACAGAAGAGACAGAGGGAAGTCATGGAGAATCTAATGGTGTGTGAAAGAGGAACTTTGGAACACAAGCCATCAGAGTTTAAGAGGACTTTTAACCCCACTTATTCAATTTGCTGAAGAAGACAGCGAGGTCCAGAGTGGGCAAGAGAAATGCACAGGAAGTCAGTTCATCAGTTGACGGCTTAGGGTTCATTGGGCTGAGTGATAGGAAGTGCATGTTAACATGAGAGGGAAGAATTGTCAACTCACTGATGCTAAAGCTGAAACTGCAATACTTTGGCCACCTCATGTGACGAGTTGACTCACTGGAGAAGACTCTGATGCTGGGAAAGGTTGGGGGCGGGAGGAGAAGGGGACGACAGAGAATGAGATGGCTGGATGGCATCACCGACTCTGTGGACATGAGTTTGAGTGAACTCCGGGAGTTGGTGGTGGACAGGGAGGCCTGGCGTGCTGTGATTCATGGGGTCGCGGAGAGTTGGACACAACTGAGCGACTGAACTGAACTGAACTGAACTGAACCATGAGGTGAGGGAAGAAATTTCATTCATTCATCAACCATCTACACTGTACCTTTAGGTTTTTAGTAAAGATTCAACCCTTGCCCTTGACAAAAGCAACATCTGGTTGGGAGACAGATCATCTGACAATTATGAGACAGGGAAAGTGCCTGTGGTGGGGAAACAAAGGCATGTGATGGGTGGGGCTCTTGCTTCTCTGGACTAAAAAGGGTGAGTTCTCAGAGAAGAATAGGCCAAGCAGACATAGTGGGGACTTTCAGGGTCTCACAAGTGATGTGAGTTCTGCAGATGACCCCGGACTCTCAGGTACCATGCTCCCAATCCCACTCACTCTCCCACTGTGCTGGGGATCCTCCACCGGCCACCGAGTTCTGAGTTCTGTCTGCGACCAATCCCACCTCTGCACCCCTTGAGTTCTCTGTCTGGTTTCTGGGGATCCCTAGGAAACAGCAATGCTGCTATCCGTGGTGCTGATTCGGAGTTGACTCCTGATTCAGAATGTCTGCAGCCTTGGGGAGGGGGAGGAGAGGTTGACCACAAAGAACAAGGACCCTCGGTCTGGATTCAGGAGGATCAACAACATGTCAGATGTGCCGGGAAGGGCCCAGGTCTACCTGGGAGGAGGGACTCCAGGGAAAAGAAGATCTCTATTCACCTTCCTTGACCTTCTGGCCGCCCTCAGGAATGTTCTGTGGAAAATGCTAGGCTGTTGACACACTGGTCCAAGCACTGGGTAAGGTGAAAGCATTGTTCTACCCCTTAACAAATATGATCCCATTTCATTTTCTGAACATGCCTGACAGAAAGGGGTAATTCCCCTCATCAAATAGAGGGAGCAGCTGACAGACAGATGAGTAGCTGTAGGTTCTAGTCTCCAAAGAGCTCCAAACAATCCCACCACTTCCTTAAGGCAAAATAGTAATAAACTTCATTTATTACACAGTGAAATTTATTAGTCTTCCTCTTGAATCTGGATTGAACTCATTACTGCTTTTACCAATAAAATGTGGAGGACGAGATTCACACGGCTGCGACCCAAACTCAAAAATAATGTGCTCTATGAAAGAAAGTGAAAGTGACGTCGCTCAGTCGTGTCAGGCTCTTTGCAACCCCATGGACTGTAGACTACCAGGCTCCTCCGTCCATGAGATTTTCCAGGCAAGAATACTGGAGTGGGGTTGCCATTTCCTTCTCCAGGAGATCTTCCCCACCAGGGATTGAATCCGGGTCTCCCCGCATTGTAGGCACACGCTTTACTGTCTGAGCCACCAGGGAAGTCCAGTGAGCTCTACAATCCTCCTAAAAGCCTATTGTAATCCCACAAAAGCACATAATCCGAATGCAGTCACTTCGCCTTTTTAAGCGTCCGGCACGGTGACAGCTCACTACCCTAGTTAACAGTACGCGCGCCAGGGCCCTTGCCCATGCGCAAAAGGAAACAGCGCAGTGGATTTTGGGAGTAGCAGGCAGATAGTAATAAGGGGCCTCGGTGACTGCTGGGAGTTGTAGGCCGAGGCCCTCAGTAACCGCCGCTGCTTCAGGTGGAGCCGTCGCGTGGGGCTATGGGAGCCGTAGGCAAGACAGCGCCCAAGGCCTTGTGGGAGTCGTAGTCTCGGAGCCGGTTCCGTACAGGAGTTCCGCGTGTTAGGCAGTTTGGACGATCTAGCACCGCGTTCTGCTCAGGTGAGTTATTTCCTCCCGGAGCTGGTAGGCCCCTGAGCGCCGGTTCTTTGTTGCGGTGCCGTGCGAAGGTTGAGGAACTCTCCGGGGGTGAAAACATTCGCCTCTGACTTCCCAATGCTTGTATCCCAGAGGCCTACTGACCGGAATCCTCACTGTGGGCTCTGCGGTCCAGCCTGTCTCTGGCCAGCCCACCCCTCTCCCGGGTGGGCTTGGGGAAATTCGAACATTTCCCTGCCCTCACCCTCAACTGGATACTTCCGGGAGGTCCCTTCGCTGTCCTGAAACCTGTCTTAATAGAATGATGTTACACACTACTTTGTCATTCTGACAAAGCTGCGATCCGGGGGCACACTTGAGGTCTGGGCCCCGCCTTCTGGGAACGCTTTTTCCCTCAGCCTACAGATCTTTACTGAGCCCCGGTCCTTTGCCAAATCCCTTGCAAGGCAGGGGGAGTCGGTGGTGGCTGAGGCAGACCCTGTCCCTCCCTGCCTGTGGTGAGCTCACAGGACAGGGGGAGGGAGACAGGCCTGTCACCATGAAGGGTAGCGTCGTGATCCGGTTGGGATGGAGGTATACAAGGGGCTCTGCGACCCCAGAGGGGGCGCCTGAGCCAGCCTAGGGTCTATAAAATCTTCGAGGGGAAGATGCTTAATACACGTTTCAAATCTGACGTGTCCAGATGGAATTCTAGTCAGCCTCCTCCACAACTAAATGTTACCATCATCCTCCCAGATGCTCAGGCCCAAGCCTCCAAATCATTCTTCATTCCTCTCTTTTCTCATGACCCCACCCTCCACCCCAATCCAAGTCTTGTGCAAGTCCTACGGACCCTACCTTCAAAACAGCTCCAAAACCCCACCTTTTCTTGTCATCACCACTGCCAGCACCCCAGTCCAAGCCAACATCATCTCACTGACTATCGCCACAGCCTCCTCTCTGGCCTCCCTGCCTGCCACAGTCTGTTCCCCATACAGCAGCCAAAAGGAAACTTTTAAAACCTAAGTCAGATCATTTGCCTTCTTTGCACAGAACCTTCCCATGACTCCCATCTCTCTCAGAATTAAAATTAAAGCTGTGTCGTGGCCTATCAGCCGCTGAAAATCTGCAGACTCGTTTCCTGGCAGGGTCTTCCTCATTCAGGAAGTAGGTTCCTGGGACCTAGTGACCATTGATTTAGGGGGAGAAGAGAGATGAGTCCAGAGTGACTTTATGTCCAGTCCTGCAGAGGAGCTGGGTGGAGAGGTGGTACTCTCAGCAAGCAGGGAACAGCTGGGCAAGAACAGGTTTCTCCGTGGAGACCAGGGGACTGGTAAGTTTGGGTACCCAGGATTCTAGAGAACCAGTGGGTATCTTCAATGGGACATTTAAAGGACGAGCCCGATGGACATCGTGATTCCGTCACCCACAAGGAAAATGAGCTGGGCAGGACCTGGGAACCATGAAGGTGCCTCTCCAAAAGAGGCTGAGCAGGAGGCAGACCAGGAGAGCGAGGGAGAATCAAGCCAGAGGCAGGGGTGAGGTGAGATGCATGGGAGGATGTAGAGAAGACCCTGGGCAGGATCTCACTGGCTGTTTTGTGGACAATTGCATGTGGAAAGGAGAGGAGGGGAGGGCTGGGAGACGGAGGAGGAGCCTCCTGCGGTACCCAGGAGAGAGACAAGGCTCAGACCAGGGTTGCAGCAGTGGAGATGCTAAGGCGTGCTGGGCTTCTGGGTCTGTTTTGAAGCTCCAAACAGGATTTGCTCCGTTCTAGTTGGATGTATGGGGTTTGAGGTTTGAGGACATGCCCCAGGTGCATTCTCAGTGGGGCATTTGGAGGAAAGGTTGAGACCTAACATTGCAATTTGGAATCACCTACAGGGAGAGTTAAGAGGGATGGAGAAAGCAGTCCAGTGTCCTGGGACACAAAGCTCCTGCCCTGAGTAGCTGGAGGGACACGGCTGCCCTTTAAAAGAGAAGCAGGTTTGGGAAGGGGAATCAGGAATCTGGGTTCTGCGATGCCTGTCAGACAGCTGAGTTGCACTAGTCCCTAACTGGTGTTATAGACAGTAAGCATGCGAGTCACACAGAATGATTCCACACTTCATGGGCAATCCTGGAAACAGTGAACTGCTCCGAAGCTACTGCAGCCCAGAGATGATGGTGCCCTGAGGGAGGGACTCAGTGTGGTGGGTTTTTCAACTGGCAGGTGGGTCCAACAAGAGAGGGAATCGTGGCTGGGTGGGGAGGAATGATGTGGGGGGAACAGAAGGAGCCAAAGATGGGCTGATCCATCTCTTGATAAGGCCACAGAAGCTTGCAGGAGATTCTGCGATGACTGCCCTGCCTTTCAGAGGATACAGTCAGGACCCATCCCTAGAGACAGCATCCCACCCCCACCAAAGTGAAATTCAGTTGGTCTTTCCTGTTTATCCCCCTTCCCCTAACAGAACCGCCAGCTGTCCCCTTGCCTCCTTCTGTTCTTAGATCACTGACCCTTCCCAAGTTCTCTGAGCAGCCCTGGAGGCCCAGGTCAGCGACCTGTCCTTCTGATCAGGGTTGTAAGAGGGGTGGCTTCCCTGGAGACTGTGAAAGGGGTCCTTAATATGCACCTCCATCCCTCCAAACAGAATCCGACCTAACTCGCCAATCTCTCCCTATCCCCTCCAAATACATACAATACTACACCATCCGCAGTTTAGTTGAATCCTTGGACTTGGAACAGGGAAGATATGGAAGGCCAACTGCAAAGTTACGTGGAATTTGGTTGTACTCCCAATCCTTGCGTTGTTCAAGGGTCATATATGTATACATATAACCCTCCCTTACTCTGGAAGATGGAGAAGGAAATGGCAACCCACTCCAGTATTCTTGCCTGGAGAATCCCATGGACAGAGGAGCCTGGCAGGCTACTGTCCAAGGGGTCGCAAGAGTCGTACACGACTTAGCGACTAAACTACTAACTACTACAACTACTCTGGAAGAAGCCTACCTGGTCCCCACTATTCTCGGCAGGGACACTACCCTCTGTGAGCGACGACCCGTAATCCGGAATCCACGTGTAACCCGCCTCCCCTCTCCACCCATCCAGGAGAAGCCGACCCCTCCCGCCTCTCCAGGACCCCACGATGCCCGCCCCGCAGTGCGCCTCTTGCCACAAGGCGCGCGCCGCCCTCCGCCGTCCGCGCTCGGGCCAGGCGCTGTGCGGCGCCTGCTTCTGCGCGGCCTTCGAGGCCGAGGTGCTGCACACGGTGGTCGCGGGCCGCCTGC
This sequence comes from Moschus berezovskii, assembly GCF_049115385.1. Lineage (NCBI taxonomy): Eukaryota > Metazoa > Chordata > Mammalia > Artiodactyla > Moschidae > Moschus > Moschus berezovskii. Next base: position 6,804,521 of record NC_142481.1, read on the forward strand.
TGCCCCCCGGCGCCGTGGTGGCCGTGGGCGCCTCGGGCGGCAAGGACTCCACGGTGCTGGCGCACGTGCTGCGCGAGCTGGCCCCGCGCTTGGGCATCTCGCTGCACCTCGTGGCGGTGGACGAGGGCATCGGCGGCTACCGGGACGCGGCGCTGGCGGCCGTGCGGCGGCAGGCGGCGCGCTGGGAGCTCCCGCTCACCGTCGTGGCCTACGCGGACCTCTTCGGGGGCTGGACGATGGACGCCGTGGCCCGCAGCACGGCCGGCTCCGGCCGCAGCCGCGCCTGTTGCACCTTCTGCGGGGTGCTGCGGCGCCGCGCGCTGGAGGAAGGGGCGCGCCTCGTGGGAGCCACGCACGTCGTGACCGGTGAGCGCAGGCGCGGCCCAGAGGGGGCGTGGTGGGAGGGGCGCATGCGCGGGCGAGGGTCGGGCGAGGGTAAAGGCGCTGGAGTGCGTGCCCAAGTGGTAATGGAGACTGTGAATGGACTAGAGCAAAGAACCGAACACGGAAAAGGGGATCTGCGCATGCTCCAGCATCGGGCCGGCCGTACAGAAAGTTACTGCCAGGGTGGTGGTGGTGGGGGTGGGAGGAAACAGGATGGGCTGGACCTCACAAAGACTTTGGGTCTTGGCCGCTCTCTTAGTCTGCACAGCTTGGCAAGGAGGGTGGGAGGTGGGAGAAGCGAGTGGCAGGAGTTAGTCTCTGGGTATTAGGTCTTTGAGTCTTTACTTATCTTTAATCGTCTCTAATACTCTTGGTCCGTGGCCCCCAGCTGTCTCTCTTCAGAATCCATCTCTGTCTCTGGAAAGTTATCTCTCTGCCTCGTAACTTCTTTTTCTTGTTGGCATCTCTTCTTTTCCATGATTCTCTGTTCTTCTCTCGCTCTCATCCATTCCTTCAACAACCAACCACTGGGTTTCTACTGAATGCCAGCTCCAAGCTGTTATTAATATAGAGAGTACGTATTACACACATTTATATTATATATTCTCACATCCTCATCGGGCTATGGCTGAGAATACAGCGATGCCCAGGACAGACATAAGCCCGTACCTTTGCACAGATCAAATATAAAATGATAAACGATCATAAATGCTACTGGGAAAAATTACATGGAGCAAAAAGAGGACCTTATGGTATGGAGGAAGGGCATGAGGGAGGGCTTTTGAGATCCGAGGGCTCTGGGTAAGGAAGTGAAGAGGAGTGATGTTTGAGGTGGGTGGAGTTTGTTCCAGGCAGAGGGAACCATCTGTGCCCAGGCCAGTTTAAGGGGCCCCAGGAAGACCTTTTCGCTTTCACACATGGGAGAGGGAGATGGCAACCCACTCCAGTGTACTTGCCTGGAGAATCCCAGGGACGGGGGAGCCTGGTGGGCTTCCGTCTATGGGGTCGCACAGAGTCGGACACGACCGAAGTGACTGAGCAGCAGCAGCAGCAGGAACACCAGAGCAGTGGGCGGAGCTCGGATCACGTTCCCCTTTTGACGGTGAGGCGTTAACATCTGATCCTCTGAACAGTGGGGAATGGGTGGGCCTGACAAAGGCTCTGAAAAGCGCACTAGGGCAGGGGTGAGGAGCCCGGGTTGGAGAGGCAAGGGTGGAGCAAAGGAGATGAGCCTGGAGGGTGGCAGCCACGGGTGGTCCAGGTGAGAGCTGATGGTTGTGAGAATCAGTGCTTTTTTTTTTTTTTTTTAATGCTGTGTAAATATTCCCTAACTTTCTCCCTGGTCCCTCTAAACAAAGATAACACAAAAACATCGCAGTCTGTGCCATCAAAGGCACCTGTGTCAACAACTGTGAGTTTTCTATGGCTGCTGTAACAAATTACCACAAATTGAGTGGCTTAAAACAACACAAATGAAAAAAAAAAAAAAACAACACAAATGTATTAGGTTGCAGTTCTGGAGGTTAAAGTTCAGGCAGAAGTCTCACTGGTTGGCATTCCTCTGAAGAATCTACTGGAAAGTCCGTTTTCTTGCCTCTTTTCCAGTTTTTAGAGGCTACCTCTTGGAGGTCTCCTTCCTCCAGCTTCAAAGGCGGCAGCTGAGTCCTCATCTTGCATCGTCTGACCTTGCCTGTGTTCCCACATCTTCCATCCTGACTCTTTCACTTTAAGGACCCCTGTCGTTACCCTGGGCCTCCCACGTGGCACTAGTGGTAAAGAACCCGCCTGCCAATGCAGGAGACATAAAGCGTGGTAGGTTCGATCCCTGGGTCGTGAAAATCCCCTGAAGGAGGGCATGGCAACCTCCTCCAGGGTTCTTGCCTAAAGAATCCCATGGACAGAGGAGCGTGGTGGGCTACAGTCCATGGGGTCGCAAAGAGTCGGACACCACTGAAGCGACTTAGCACGCCATTACCCTGGGGCCCACTTGGCTCAGCTAGGCTGCTCTCCCTATATTAAGACCAGCTGATTAGGAACCCTCATTCTGTTTGCAGTCTTTATCTCTTTCGCCATGGGACCCAATATACTTTCAGGTTGAGGGGGTGGAGGTTCTGCTTACCACAACAGTCCTCTTTCCCATCTCCATTAAATGACTTCCGTGTAGTCTGAAGGACATTTTTTTTCTTTTTGTTGGGGGAGTGTCTTTTGGGCTTGTGGGATCTTGGTTCTCCAACTAAGGATTGAATCTGGGCCCTCAGCATCCAAAGCACAGAGTCCTAACTTCTGGACCGCCAGGGAATTCCCTGAAGTACACTTTTAATTGAGACTGAAATGACAGTCTTCCCGACCCAGGGATCAAACCCACGTCTCCCGCAATGCATGCGACTTTTACCTTCTGTGCCAGGGAGGCTCTGAAATGATGGTTGTAGCCTAAAGGGCTTTCACTCGCTAGCAGAGGGCCTGGTCTGCGATAAATGGGGGGTGAGGCACCCCGGGTTGCTCCAGGAGAGCCTGGGTGCGTCGCCCTCTCGTTGCTCGCCGGGTGCCCCGCAGCCTCCCCCAGGCCGCCCCGCGGTGCCCCGGGGTCTCCTCCCGCGGCCCCGCCGGCCCCGGCCCCCTCCTCACGGCTCCCGTCTCCCCTCCCCCAGGACACAACGCGGACGACATGGCGGAGACGGTGCTCATGAACTTCCTGCGGGGCGACGCGGGCCGGCTGGCGCGGGGCGGGGGCCTGGGCTCCCCGGGCGAGGGGGGCGCGCTGCCGCGCTGCCGGCCGCTGCAGCTGGCGTCGCAGAAGGAGGTGGTGCTCTACGCGCACTTCCGCCGCCTCGACTACTTCTCCGAGGAGTGCGTGTACGCGCCCGAGGCCTTCCGCGGCCACGCGCGCGACCTGCTCAAGATGCTGGAGGCGGCGCGGCCGTCGGCGGTGCTGGACCTGGTGCACTCGGCCGAGCGCCTGGCGCTGGCCCCGGCCGCGCGGCCCCCGCCGCCCGGCGCCTGCTCCCGCTGCGGGGCGCTGGCCAGCCGCGCGCTCTGCCAGGCCTGCGCGCTCCTGGACGGCCTGAACCGCGGCCGGCCCCGCCTGGCCATCGGCAAGGGCCGCCGGGGGCTGGACGAAGAGGGGCCGCCGCGGGAGCCGCAGCCGTCGCGACCGCCGACTTCCCAGCCTGTCCCCGACTTCTAGAGACTCCAGTTCCCCGCGGGCATCCGGCGCCGTGGGGGCGCGGGGCCGCCTGTAAATGACACGGAATGAACCCGAGTCACCTGAGCCCGGGCTTCGTGTGCAGCTGCGAGAGAGAAGGAACCTATTACTTGCGACCCTGCAGACGCTGGGGCTCTGGGCTTCTGGGGCTGGGGGCCGGGCACTCCTGGGTCTCACAGAGGGGAGCACTAAACGACCTTCCATTCCTGAGCGAGTTGGAATTAGGGGGCTGCTTGCCTGTACCTCTGTGGGGTTCTGGACGTGCTCAGATAGCCCTAAACCTGCTCGATCGCCTACTGCCTGCCTGATCGTGTTTGCCTGCAGTAGGATAAGCACAGCCACTCAACTGGATGTCAGTTACAGCACTCACTGTTTCTGTGTGAGTGCTGTGTGTACTGCAGGCCCTGGGCCATCTCATTTCACCCGCACCACGGTCTCATTGGCTGCAGCCCGAGGCCCATAACTGGCCTGAGGTCACCTCTCCGGAGCCCCACCTGGGGGCTCTCACCCAGGTCCTCCTGGAGCTCTTCAACAAGGTGGAATTAGTCCTTATCTCCACTACCACCTGAATCTGTCTGATGGATGAAGAGCAACTGGGGCGGCTCTCCAGACTTCAGATTCTAAAGGCAGAGCTGGGTGAGCTTGGGTCAGTGACTCAACCTCTCGGATCTTCCATTTGCTCCGCTGAAAATGGAATCCAGGCCTTTCACCTAAGCACTGTTTTGAATATTTGATAAAGCGCTCAATAAATGTGTCCGACTTGGCTGGTCACACTAAGATTTGGCCACCAGGGGGCGCTCGATTTCGGGGTTGCTGCCTGCGGATCCGCACAGGCGTGAGGCTCGGAAACTGCCTGCCTGACTCCTGGGCCGTCTTGGTGTCCTCAGTCCCACCTCCAAGCTTTGCCGGGCTGCTCCTTTGTTAGAAATGCCTTCCTCTCCCATCTTCCTGCTCACATCCTCCAGGAGCCTCCTGAAGCGTCCTGAATCTCTCCTCCCTCCCTGCCCAGCCCAGGACATTGGGAGTCTCCCAGTCCCCAGCCGCTGGGTCCTGTCCTCCGGCCGTCCACACTCTTTGGGTCTCTCTCTTCCGATTTAGATTGGGCTGGAGGGCCGGGAACAGATGCCCGGAGTCCCCTGTGAATTAATCGAGCATTAAGTTAATTATTCGTTCGACAAACACATATTGAGCACCTCATCCAGGGCCCATGTGCCAAGAGCTAGGAATACTGCAGTGAGAAAAAGACAAAACCCCCGGCCGCCATGAGGTTCACAGACTGGGAGAAACAGACAACAAGTCAATGAATCTGTAATGTCAGGTAGTGATTAACACAACAAATAAAAATAAAGCAGGATTAGAGAGGGAGATAGTGGGCGCCAGTGTCCACAGGGGTCAGGGCATGGCCTCTTTGAGGAGGTCGCATTTGAGCAGAGACCTGAGTGAAGCAAAGGAGTGAATCATAAAGCTATCGGGACTTTCCTGGTGGTCCAGTGGTTAAGAATATGCCTTCCAATGCAGGAGACACAGGTTCGATCTCTCGTGTGGGAACTAAGATCTCACATGTCAGGGGGCAACTAAGCACCCACACACACACTCACTGCAACCACTGAGCCCACCCACCACAACTAGAGAGTCTGGGTTGCAGCAAAAGATCCTGAGTTAAGACTGAAGGCAGCCAAAGAAAAAATCATAAAGTCATCTTGGGGAAGAACTTTTCAGGCAGAAGGAACTGCCGATGAAAAAGCCCAAGGGTGGGAATAAAATTGGTAAGTCCAGGAAACAACAGCCAGGTAGTGTGGCCAGAGCAGAGTGGGCAGGGAGGAGAATAGCAAGAGTTGAGATGCGGTGGTAGCCAGGGCGGGTCCTGCAAGGTCTTGCTTAGGCAGGAGCCCATTTCCCAGTTCTAGTTTGCCAGGCCCTTGCGGAGCACTCCTTCCTTGCGTTAAGCTCAGTGATAGGACAGACTGTGTTTTGATCCCCAATTTTACAAATGGTGAATTTTTGGCTCAGAGATGTAAAGTGACTTCCCAAGGTCACACAGCAGTAAATCTGTGAAGAAGCTGGGGCTATTCGCCCTTTTTGCTGTGCCTCCTGCTGGAAGCCAGGGGACTTGGGCCCTTGTTGCAGATCAGCCACTGATTCATCTTGTGGTTTTGGGCAAGGGACTTTTCTTTAATTGAGTTTACCCCTTCACATCAGGAGGTGGCTGTTTGGTTAGATTTCTGTTGTAGTTTAGAGCAACACTAACCAATAGAAATATATTAATATGAGCCATATATGTAATTTAAAGATTTTGTGTAGCCATATTTTTAAGGAGGGGAGGAAACAGGTGAAATGTTAATAATATATTTTATTACAGTATATTAAAAGTAGAGACATCACTTTGCTGACAAAGGTCCATAGAGTCAAAGCTATGGTTTTTCCAGTGGTCATGTATGGATGTGAGAGTTGGACCATAAAGAAGGCTGAGCGCTGAAGAACTGATACTTTTGAACTGTGGTGTTGAAGACTGTTGAGAGTCCCTTGGACTGCAAGGAGATCAAACCAAGGAAATCAGTCCTGGAAGGTCTGGTGCTGAAACTGAAGCTCCAATACTTTGGCCACCTGATGTGAAGAGCTGACTCATTGGAAAAGACCCTGATGCTGGGAAGGATTGAGGGCAGGAGGAGAAGGGAGGTGACAGAGGACGAGATGGTTGGATGGCATCACTGACTCAGTGGACATGAGTTTGAGCAAAGTCTGGGAGATGGTGATGGACAGGGAGGCCTGGTGTGATGCAGGCCATGCGGTCACAGAGTCAGACACGACTTAGCAACTGAACAACAACAACAAATATCCAAAATATTACTATTTTAATGTGTCAGTCAGTTCAGTCACTCAGTCGTGTCCGACTCTCTGCGACCCCATGGACTGCAGTACGCCAGACCTCCCTCTCCATCACCAGGCCCCAAAGCCGGTGATGCCATCCAACCATCTCATCCTCTGTCTTCCCCTTCTCCTCCCGCCATCAGGGTCTTTTCAGATGAGTCAGTTCTTCACATCAGGTGGCCAAAGTATTGAAGTTTAAGCTTCAGCATCAGTCCTTCCAATGAAGGGAAGGACTGTCCAAGGAACTCTCAAGATTCTTCTCCAACACCACAGTTCCAAAGCGTCAATTCTTCGATGATGGGCTTTCTTTATGGTCCAACTCTCACATCCATACATAACTGCTAGAAAAACTATAACCTTGACTAGATGGACCTTTGTTGGCAAAGGAGTGTCTCTGCTTTTTAATATGCTGTCTAGGTTGTTCATAACTTTTTTTCCCAGGAGCAAGCGTCTTTTAATTTCATGGCTGCAGTTACCATCTGCAGTGATTTTGGAGCCCCCCAAAATAAAGTCTGCCACTGTTTCCCCATCTATTTGCCATAAAGTGATGTGACCAGATGCCATGATCTTAGTTTTCTGAATGTTGAGTCTTAAGCCAACTTTTTCACTCTCCTCGTTCACTTTCATCAAGAGGCTCTTTATTTCTTTGCTTTCTGCCATAAAAGGTGGTGTCATCTGCATATCTGAGGTTATTGATATTTCTCCCAGCAATCTTGATTCCAGCTTTTGCTTCATCCAGCCCAGCATTTCTCATGATGTACTCTGCATATAAGTTAGATAAGCAGGGTGACAATATACAGCCTTGACGTACTCCTTTCCCGATTTGGAACCAGTCTGTTGTTCCATGTCCAGTTCTAACTGTTGCTTCCTGACCTGCATACAGGTTTCTCAGGAGGCAGATCAGGTGGTCTGGTATTCCCATCTCTTGAAGAATTTTCCACAGTTTGTTGTGATCCACACAGTCAAAGGCTTTAGCGTAGTCAATGAAGCAGAAGTAGTTGTTTTATTGAAATTCTCTTGTTTTTCCTATGATCCAGTGGATGTTGGCAATTTGATCTATGGTTCCTCTGCCTTTTCTAAATCCAGCTTGAACATCTGGAAGTTCATGGTTCATGTACTGTTGAAGCCTGGCTTGGAGAATTTTGAGCATTACTTTACTAGCATGAGATAGTATGATTGTGCAGTAGTTTGAGCATTCTTTGGCATTGCCTTTCTTTGGGATTGGAATGAAAACTGACCTTTTCCAGTCCTGTGGCCACTGCTGAGTTTTCCAAATTTGCTGGCATATTGAGTGCAGCACTTTCACAAGATTTGAAATAGCTCAACTGGAATTGCATCACCTCCACTAGCTCTGTTTGTAGTGATGCTTCCTAAGGCCCACTTGACTTCGCACTCCAGGATGTCTGGCTCTAGGTGAGTGATCACACCATCGTGATTATCTGGGTCATGAAGATCTTTTTTTGTACAGTTTTTCTGTGTATTCTTGCTACCTCTTCTTAATATCTCCTGCTTCTGTTAGGTCCACACCGTTTCTGTCCTTTATTGAGCCCATCTGTGCATGAAATGTTTCCTTGGTGTCACCAATTTTCTTGACGAGCTCTCTAGTCTTTCCCATTCTATTGTTTTCCTCTATTTCTTTGCACTGATCACTGAGGAAGGCTTTCTTATCTCTCCTTGCTGTTCTTTGGAACTCTGCATTCAAATGGGTATATCTTTCCTTTTCTCCTTTGCCTTTAGCTTCTCTTCACAGCTATTTGTAAGGCCTCCTCAGACAACCATTTTGCCTTTTTGCATTTCTTTTGGGGATAGTCTTGATCCCTGCCTCCTGTACAATGTCACGAACCTCCATCTGTAGTTCTTCAGGCACTCTTATCAAATCTAATCCATAAACCTTGAGAAATTTAACCTTTTTTTTTTTTTTTGATACTAAGGATTCAAAATCCTGTGTGTATGTTACGCTTACAGTCCATCTCCATTGAGACTCAACCACAGTTCTGTCGCCAGTGGGATCAGAGGGCCTCGAGGAGCTAAGGAAGATGCTGTTCTCAGCTCCAGCCACAAGAGGTCACTATGACCACACCGTGCATCCGTGGCCAGCACCTTAGAACAGGTCTGTTTCCTTCCCCGCGGCCTTTGTGAACTCCGCTGTCTCCTCCTCCCTCGCCCCGCCCCGCCCCCGCCCCGCCGCCACACACACACCGGTCCCTCTGGCCCCAGCCAGCCTGGATCCAAGGGTGAGAGACACAGTCTGGCAGAAACCTGAAGGTCCTATATGAACACTGGAAAAATTCCATGACCCGAAGACTCATGTGTCTGTGCATCCATTCATTCATTCTGTAAATATTTATGGAGCACTCAATTTGTGACAGCAGTGAGGCCCCAAAAGGAAGAAAATACGTAGAATATATAGTATTTCAGATGGTGATAAATTGGTCGATCAGTCACGTCAAACATTTCACTGGAAAAGACTCTGATGCCGGGAAGGATTGGGGGCGGGAACAGAAGGGGACGACAGAGAATGAGATGGCTGGATGGCATCACCGACTCGATGGACATGAGTCTGAGTGAACTCCGGGAGTTGGTGATGGACAGGGAGGCCTGGCGTGCTGTGATTCATGGGGTCGCAGAGAGTCGGTCACGACTGAGCGACTGAACTGAACTGAGATGGGGAAAACCTCTGCTGGCTGCGAAACCGCACGTGCAAGCTCCACGGGAAAGACTGAGGGCGGAAGGAGACGGGATGGCGGAGGATGAGATGGCTGGAGGGCATCACCGACTCAATAGACTTGAGTTTGGGTGGACTGCGGGAGCTGGTGATGGACAGGGAGGCCTGGCGTGCTGCGGTTCATGGGGTCGCAAAGAGTCGGACACGACTGAGCAACTGAACTGAACTGATAGTTGATATATCTATGTGTGTACATGATATTGATGATAGAACAGCAACCACAGTACTGACTACTTCCGTTCTGTTCCGTTCCGTCGCTCAGTCGTGTCCGACTCTTTGCGACCCCGTGGACTGTAGCCTACCAGGCTTCTCCGTCCATGGGATTCTCCAGGCAAGAATACTGGAGTGGGTTACCGTTTCCTTCTCCAACTGACTACTTACTACATGATAATTACTGTTTTAAGCATTTTATATAAATGGAACCGTTTCTATATCTGTGACTCCATCTATAAACATACATAGAGATAATGCATATTCAGATATAATGGATATGTTTAGATATAGGTATGAATATATCTCTACGTATCTTTATATAAAATTGTATGCACCACCCTCCCCCCCAAAAAAAAAGCTCCAAGGGAGGCAGGGCAGTGGTGGAGGAGGGTGAGCGGAGGAGAGATGAAAGAGGGCCCAGGTCGCAGGGATGAGAAGCCACGGAGATTTGGGAACAGAGGAGTGAGAAGGATCATCCTTTATTCAGGAGACAAACATCTGCCCAGGCACCTCCCAGGAGCCGGCCCCGCAGGGGCTTCGTGGGGAAACAGAGCTGAGTCAGCCCCAGTCCCTGCCCTCAACGGGCTCCCTGTCTGATGGGGGGAGGCGGTGCGCACCGACTCTGGCAAATCAAGACCCAGAGGGATAGGCGTCAAGGCGGAGATCAGTAAGGGCACAGGGGAGCCCAGAGGTGGGGCGGCTAACTCAGCGTGGGGCGTCGTGGAATGCTTTCTGAAAGAGGTAGTGTTTAAAACAGGCTCCCGATGAGTAAGAATGAGCACGGGAAAAGGGTGGGAGGGGGGCGACTGCACCCGTGGTGGAGAGAACAGCCGGCGGAAAGGCCTGCAGGCCAGGGCGCACCGTGAACCCCTGAGCCCGGCGGGGGAATGGTTGCTTCTGGGGCCTGACGCCCGGGGAGGGGCCGGTGGGGGTGGGCGGCAACCCGCCCACCCCCTAGGGTCAGAGTGCCATTGCACAAGGCAGAACGGCTTAGAGCTGACAAGGCCTGTTCAAAAAGAGTGTCAAAAAGAGCCTTCTGGGGACTTCCCTGGCAGTCCAGTGGGTTAAGACTTGGTGCTTCCCAGACAGAGGGGCGCAGGTTCGTTCCCTGGTTGGGGAACCAAGATCCCACATGCCTCAGGCCAGGGCCAAAACCTAAAAAAATAATTCTCTTAAAGCCTTCTGTGGCTGCCTCTAGGAGGACTGTGGGGAAGGAAGGTCCTTAAAACCAAGGAGGCCAGGAAGAAGCCAAAACCATAAGGAGGTGGGGATGGTGGGAACAGATATGAGGGCTATGTAAGAAGCGTGGAAACCCTGCTCAAGTCTAAGGTGTTGTTTTATAAGTGTAAGAGCTCCTGCATAACCACTCCATGCACACCCCCCACCAAAAACAAACAAAAAAAAACCCTGTAAATACAAGAGAAGCTTCTCCTAAACAGAAATAAAGATGTTTGCCACTTAGGCGATGGCAGTGGTAGTCACAGGAGAGTCTTGCTGAGAGAGAAAGCCGTGGTAAACATGGAGGGCGGGGCAGGGTGTTGCTGAGGCAAGAAGCCCTAGGCGTTGTGGAGCGGGGCTTTACTGAGGTCTATGGCACTGGAGAAGACTCCGATGCTGGCAGGGATTGGGGGCGGGAGGAGATGGGGACGACAGAGGATGAGATGGCTGGATGGCATCACCGACTCGATGGAGGTGAGTTTGAGTGAACTCCGGGAGTTGGTGATGGACAGGGAGGCCTGGCGTGTTGTGATTCACGGGGCCGCAAAGAGTCGGACATGACTGAGCGACTGAACTGATGGCCTTGGAGGAGGCTGTGCTGTGTGCTACCGCCCCATGCACTGTAGCCCTCCAGGCTCCTCTGTCCATGGGGAGTCTCCAGGCAAGAATACTGGAGTGGGTTGCCAGTCCTTCCTTCAGGGGATCTTCCCAACCCAGGGATCGAACCCAGGTCTCCCACATTGCAGGTGGATTCCCTAGAGTCTGAGCCACCAGGGAAGCCCAAGAATACTGGAGTGGGTAGCCTAACGCTTCTTCAGGGAATCTTCCTGACCTGGGAATGAAACTGGGGTCTCCTGCATCGCAGGCAGATTCTTTACCAGCTAGCCTACCAGGGAAGACCTTGGAGAAGGCAGCTCCTGCATAAACACAAGGGGTCCTTTATACTTATTGAATGTCTGGGAAAGGACCGAAGCTGATGAGCCAGAAATCCCCACGCCCTAGGGTACCACCAGCTGGAGCTAGAAGCATTCTTTCCTGCAAGGATGGGGCCCAGTCTCAGGAAGATGGGCTTCCCCATCTTCCCCACTGGGTGTGCTCTCCCAGGGCTGCGTAACTGGAGACGACAGTCAGGTCTGAGGATGTAGAGGCATCGGGTGCAGAGATTCTGGGGAGAAGCCTCTCAACACCCTTAGTCTCACCCAGCCTGTTTCCACAGAGCCTCTGCACATGCCAGGGGCCAGAGTGGGCTCTAAGAATTCAGCGGTGAGCATGTTAGACAGGGTCCCTGCCTTCATAAAGCCTCGGTTTGAATGAGAGACATGTCCCTTCGGTCCATGAAAGTTTGCTGAGCACATACTGCATGCCAGGGAAAAGAAACAGAGCTGGCACTCAAACTGTGGGAGACAGGCCACACGGAAAAGGAAGGAAATAAAAGATGAGGGACATCAGACGGTGATGAACGCCACAGAGAAGAAAACAACAGTGACAGTAAACAAGGACGCAAACACGTAAGGCCATCGTAGATTACAATGAGGAAGGAAAGCAGCAAGGGGCTGAGACGGACACCAGAAGGGACCGCCAACTCCGGAGAAAGCGACAGTGGGCAGGCTGACAGGAAGTGTGTCCCAGGTGGAGGGAACGGGCTGACGGGAAGTGTGTCCCAGGTGGAGGGAACGGCAAAGACAGGCAGAGAGGTGGGGGGGGGCACCTACCATGTCAGGAAAATCACAGAAGCCCGGGGGGCTGGGGCACAGCACATGGGAGAATGGTGAGGCTGGGGAGACGGACAGGAGGCCAGACACACGGTGCCTGGGAAGTGCTGAGGTTTTATTATAACCGCAGTGGGAAATCACAGATGGGTTTTAAGCAGATTCTAACAGGATACCGTTTTATATTTTAAGAACGCACTGCCTGCCAAGTGGAGAATGGACTTAGTGTGGGGTGGGCGTGGGGGGAGGTGGAAATGGGGTTCAAATTTGGAAGCAGGGAGACGAGTTTGGAGGCTACGGCACCTGTCCAGGTGAGAGAGAAGGGTAGCCTGCACGAGGGTGAGTGAGAGGAAGTAAGTGGGTGGGTTTGATGTCTATTTTGGCGCTAAGGTGACAGGAATTGCCAAAGTGGGAAGTGGGAGGGAGGGCGGGATCAAGGACCACTCCCAGCTTTTGACGGAAGCAACTGGGGAGAGGGTGGTGTCATCACCTACAAAGGGAAACAAGTGCTTGATGTTGGAGACGGGAGAGGGAGGTAGGGCAGAGATGTTCGCTGGTTGTTGACGGAGCATCAGGGGCGCCCAGGCGTGCACGCAGAAGCTTCCTTGCACGTAGCAGATACAGGTGCTGACTCAGAGACATCTAAGGGATTATCCAGAGACTTTGGGTAATCCGAGGGACACGCGAGGTCAGCAGCAGACGGGTATGGAGCCAGACAGGCTGGGGTTCAAGTCCCAGCTCCACCTCTTGCTTGTTGGGCAACTGACCTTCTTTCTCTCAGTTTCCTCATCTGTAGGATGGGAGTGATTCTATGCACCTCTAGGGCTGGTGCAGGGAATAAGTGAGATGTGGCGCTTGGGAGGCACTAGAGAAGCTGTCAAGCAAGACCTGACGGGGGACAGAGGGCAAAGGTGAGGGACCGGCTCGTTTGTCTGTTTGGCAGCATGCAGATCTTAGAAGGAGTGATGCTGAAGCTCCAATACTTTGGCCACCTGATTCGAAGAGGCGACTCATTGGAAAAGACCCTGATGCTGGGAAAGACTGAGGGCAGGAGGAAAAGGGAGCGGCAGAGGATGAGATGGTTGGATGGTATCACTGACCCAATGGACATGAGTTTGAGTAAGCTCTGGGAGCTGGTGAAGGACAGGGAAGCCTGGCGGGCTGCAGTCCATGGGGTCACAAAGAGTGGGACACGACTTCATGACTGAACAAGAAGATCTTAGTTCCCTGACTCAGGATCAAACCCGTTCCTCCTGAAATGAAAGAGTTAAGTCCTAACCACTGGACCACCAGGGAAGTCCCAAGGTCGATTTGCACATTCCAGACTGTTCTCTGCAGGCACTCCAGATCTGGAGCTGTACCAGGAGGTAAGGATGCATCGGAGAACTCCTTGCCCATGGCAGCATGGAGACAGATTTGGAGACTGAATGGCATGGTGTTTAACAGCCAGATGACCCAAATTCTGACCCCAGCTAATGCCACTGCACAAGGGACCTCTGTCTGAGAACCCGGTTTCCGCATCTCTCACATCATCCTAACACTAGCCCTAACCCCAACCTCATAGAGCTCCTGCAAGAATTAAAGGTGATAACGCGGGCAAAGTCCTAGACAACCTGCCAGATTTGTAGTTATAAGTGGAGGTCGAGACAGGCATTTGCTGACAGGGAGTCAGGAGCCCCCTGGAGAGAGGACCCCCCTCCGCGGAGTTTCACAGTCCCCAGAGGCGGCCAGAGCCTACCTCCCCCATCACTTATTCCCAAGGTCACACCCTGGCCTTTATCTGCATCCAGAGGAGCTCCACCTCCATCCCACAAAATCCCACATCCCACTCCCTGACCACAGCCTCCCTCCCATGCTTCCAGAGCTCTGCCATACCTGTTTGTCCACCTCCAAGACACCCCGACCCCTCCACCAACCAGGCCCCTTCTGTCTGCACCTCCTTTACACTCACAATCCGCCCTATTAACGCCACCCCCCCCCCACTGTCTTAATCTCCCCGATCTCAGCATCCCTTCCCCCAATCACCCAGCCCTGCAGGCGCCTGCTCTTTGCTAGAGGCAAACAGAACAAGAGCCATTCAGCTGCTCAGAAGAGGCCGCTGTTAAATTCCTGGTCGCCAACCTCACCTGGGAACCTACCCGCCACCCTCACCTCCCCAAGCAGGTGCCCCCTGAAGACCGGAAGAGCTGGCCCGAGCCTCCCGGTCACCTGACCCCCACCCCTCAACCTCCCCCACCCCTTCCTGCTTCCTTCCCAAACAATGGGAGAGGCGTCCTTCCTTCTGTCTGGGGCTAATCCCCCCCGCCGGGGCGGCTCACCCTCCGCCCCCGTGTTCTCAGGCATCCGGCTCCCTGCGGTGGGGAAGAGCCTGGGTTCGGACGGCGGTGCCACCGCTCGGCTTTGCGTAACCGTGGCCGGGCGACTCCCCTTCCCCACCTGCGTGCGGAGCATAATAAGAGCACCTTTCTCATGAGGCCGTGGGAAGGGTTCGGCGAGGTAATTGAAACATGCGTAAAACGGCGTTGGACACACAAGTGAGGGCTCAGATGAAACTGACGCTCAAATCACGGAGACAACAGAGAGGGTTCAGAGGGCCCGGGAGCCCAGTGCGCCGCCCGTCCTCCGGCGCTTACCCGCCGATTGACCTTGGACGGGCCGCTCCCCACTCCCCCAGCCTCCTTCCTCAGGCTGTAAAACCGGCTCAGGATAGTAGTAGCCCAGGGAGCGTGGACTTTGCACGACCTCACTGCATTCGTTCCCTTCTCTTCTCTCCCCTGGCTCAGCTTCTCCAGCTACACTGGCCTCCTCGCTGGTCCCCAGGCGCATCAGACCCCCTTACGCCCCAGAACCTTTGCAGGTGCTGCCATCCCCCCACCCCCATGTCCCTCCTGACCTTTAGGTCTTTGCTCTAGGAGCACCTTCCCCCTGAGCTCCTCCCTACTTTCTTAAGATTTTTTAAAAATGTGGACCGTTTTTGAAGTCTTTATTGAATTTGTTACAATATTGTTTCTGTTTTCCGTTTTGTTTTGTTTTTGCCTGTGTGGCATGTGGGATCTTAACTCTTCCCCGACCAGGGGTCGAACCTATGCCCCCTACAGATAGTGGTGAAGTCTTAACCACTAGACCAGCAGGGAAGTCCCCTCCCTGCTTTCTTCTTCTTCTTAGCACTCGTGACTTGTGATATTATATATTATATTGAACTTCCTTTTGCTTCCAGGGTTTAAGTATCAGTGAGGCAGAGATCTCTGTCTACTTTGTTTATTGCCATATCCTCAGTGCTTAGAAGGCTTCCCTGATAGCTCAGCTGGTAAAGAATCCGCCTGCAGTGCAGGAAACCCCGGTTCAATTCCTGGGTCGGGAAGATCCACTGGAGAAGGGATAGGCTCCCCACTCCATTCTTGGGCTTCCCTTGTGGCTCAGCTGATAAAGAATCTGCCCGCAAATGCAGGAAACCTAGGTTTGTTCTCTGGGTTGAGAAGATCCCCTGGAGAAGGGAAACGCCACCCACTCCAGTATTCCGGCCTGGAGAATTCCATGGACTATACAGTCCCTGGGGTCGCAAAGAGTCGAACACACTTTCCACTTTCCAGCGCTTAGAAGCGTGACTGATGTATGGTAGGTACTCAAGAAATATTTGTTGAAGGAAAGGAGGGAGAGTAAAAAAGGGAGACAGGAAGGCGGGGGGAGGGAAGGAGGAATGAAAGAAACTAACCCACGTTAAGAAAGTTACCTGGGATCTTCCCAGGCCAGGGATCGATCGGTGTCCCCTGCATTGCAAGGTGGATTCTTAACCACTGGACCACCAGGAAATCCCACATGCCACGGAGCAGCTAAGCCCTCGCCACAACTGTTGAGCCTGTGCTGTAGACCGCGGGAACTGCAACGACTGAGCCCACGTGCCTAGAGCCCGTGCTCTGCGACGAGAGGAGAAGCCCACGCGCTGCAGCAGAGACCCAGCACGGCCAAAAAATACAAGTAAACACTCGTCCCTAAAATGTCAATGACCTGCACCCGAAATAACTCTTAAAAGATAGTTACGTGGATACACAAAATGCGGCCCATCCACACAAAGATGATGTATGATCCAGCCTTTAAAAGGAAGGAGAAAAGAAAAAGAAAGGAAGACTTCCCTGGTGGTCCAGTGGTTAAGGATCCACCTGCCAGTGCAGGCGACACAGGTTCGATCCCTGGTCCGGGAAGATTCCACACACCTCAGAGCAACTAAGCCCATGCACCACAACCCCTGAAACCCATGTTCTGCAACAAGAGAAATCACCACAATGAGAAGCCCACACACCGCAGCTAGAGAGGAGCCCGCACGTAACAGTGAAGACCCCGCGCCGCCAAAAAGAAAATAACCAGATTAATTATTAAAAAGGAAGGAAATGCTGATGCGTTACCGCATGTCACGTGAACCTTAAGGACGTTATGCTCCCTGAAATGTTAAATGCCTATTTCAGAGTCACATTCATCGAGACACAAAGGAGAACGGAGTCTACCAGGGCCTGGGGCAGGGAGGATGGGAAGCTGGTGTTTCATGGGGACAGACTTGCAGTCAGAGAAGATGAAAAGGTTTCGGAGACAGATGATGGTATTGGTTGCACAACCAAGTGAAAGTATTTCTTGCCACTGGACTGTACACTTAGTGATGTAGCTGAGGACTTTCCTGGTGGTCCAGTGGTTGAGAATCTGCCTTGCAGTGTGGGGCACCGGGGTTCGATCCCTGGCCGGGGAAGTAAGATGCCACATGCCACAAGGCCAAAAGAAAAAACAAGAGACAAAAAAAGTCCCCAGTCCCAGTGGCCACCTCGCTGGGTCCCACCCTCGTGCCACTCTCTTCTTAAAATTCATCTCAACTTCCCTGCTGCCCCCCTCTCCTGGTTTCCTTCTTGGCTCTTCCATTTCTCCTTCTTGGCCCCCGCCCCCTAAGCTGGGGGTCTTCCTTGGGGTCTTGAGCAGACACCCCGGGTCTTTTCACTCTATTCAATCTCCCCACGTGAGTGGCACAGTGCTCTGGCTTCCAACACCTTCCGTCAGTGCTAGTAACACCCCACTACTGTCTCTAACCAGACGGCTCCCCTAAGAGGCAGCCCAGGTCTGCAGTGGGGACCCTAAGGGCTCTTCTCTCCCCTGCTCAGAATCACTGGGGGATCACTTCTCCCTCTAGCACTCTGAGCTCTGCACTGTCCTTCTGTCTAAAGAGCTCTACTCAGACTGCTCTCCTTACTCCGTCCATCCCCCCTGGTGAACTCCTACTCATCCGCAGTGCCCGACTTAGAAAGCCCACCCTCTGGGAGCCCTTTCCCTACGCCTGGGGCTTCATCAGAACCTTCAATAGTCCCCTCCATCCAATCAGAACACACATCACACTGGACTGGGTTTCCCATTGCCTCTTTGACCTTTCCTGCCAGACCGTGAGCTCCTGGAAGGCAAGGATTGTGGCCGTATGTCCAGTCATTCACTCATCAAATATTTTTTGAGGACCCCCATAATGATGGAGCAAGGCAGCCCAGAAAGGAGTTTGGCTGGAAGGGAATGAATAACCTGGCAGTGACGCTGAGGGGGCTAGGGGCTGGGATAGGTGGAGGATAAGGCAGTTACTGAGCCCTATTTGTGGCCACATCCCCAGCACTTTTTTCCTGGGCTCCCTGGGTTTCACTGAGGCCTTCTGCTTAAGCTGAGTGTTCTTTCTAGGAAGAGATCTCGGGTTTATCTTCCAGCTCAGCAGATTACAGCCTTCTGGGACCTCCCTGGCAGTACAGCAATGAAGAATCCTCCTGCCAATGCTGGGGACAGGGGTCTGATCCCTGGGTTGGGAAGATTCCCTGAAGGAGGGCACAGCAACCCGCTCCAGTGTTCTTGCCTAGAGAATGCCAAGGGCAAAGGAGCCTGGGGAGCTACAGTCCATGGGGCCGTCAGGAGTCAGACAAGACTGAGACACCTGTAAAACAGCCAGTGGGACGCTGCTTTACAGCACAGGGAGCTCAGCTCAGTGCTCTGTGATGACCTAGAGGGGTGGGAGGGGGTGGGAGGGAAGCTCGATGCACGTTGTTATACAGGCAGAAAATAACACACTGTAAAGCAATCATCCTCCAATTAAAAACAAATTTTAAAATGGGATGTAAAACATTACATGAAATTAAAATTTAAGAAAATAGAAATAAAAACTAAAGTCCTCCATACTCTCAATGCAGGGGGGACAGGGGTTCAATCCCTGGTCGAGGAACTAAGATTCTGCATGCCAAAACAAAAACAAAACGCAGTACAGCATCTGAGCCCTCACAAAGCAGCTGCCTGTTCCACCCCACCCACCCCCACCCCCGCCTTGTCCACAGAGAATTC